>NC_077228.1:100628854-100891354 GCF_027887165.1 Monodelphis domestica | reverse complement strand
CTTAAACAGATGGTAAGTGTTTAATAAAAAAGAACCCATTATTCTTTCAGTCACCCAAATTCTAAATCTTGGCATCATTATCCAAGAGTTCTCACTTAGCCCCACCACATAGACCCAATTAGTTGTCAAATTTTGCCATTTGTACTATCTCAATTCCTTCTTGCCATTTGAATTTTCTCTTCTTACCCAGCTGCCACCCAAGTTGAGGTGCTCAGAAACTGATATTTAAGGCCCACTTGGTTAATCACGGTACCTCAAATCTTTTCTGTTCTTAGTCCATCTTCTACCTTACTACCATGGTAATTTTCCTAAAATGTAAATCCAACCAACCACCTCACTCACTAAACTAACAGCTCCTTGTTGCCTTTAGAATAAAATATGTGCTCTTTGGTTGAGCTTGTCAAGTCCTCTACTAACTTTTATATATTACTCCTTTCATTTATTAACTTCATTTAAAAAATAGAGTTCCAAATTTTCTCCCTCTCTTCAGCCCCTCCTCACTCATTGAGAAGGCAAGCAATATGATACCCATTATCTATGCGAAGTTTTGCAAAACATATTCCTGTATTAGTCATGTTGCAAAAAAAGCACGAAAAATAAAAGGAGAAAAACAATGTGCTTCAATCTGCAGAGTTCATCATCAATTTTTTTCTCTGAAAGTGGATACATTTTTTTTTTCAAATCTGACCTCAAACACTTCCTAGCTATGATAGAGCATTAGTTAAGAGACAGGGCAAGTCACTTGACCCCAGTTGTCTAGCCCTTAAAGTTCTGTTTAGTATTGATTATAAGATAGAAGGTAAGGATTTTTTTTAAAGCGCTAAACCAAGGAGCTTATACTTTATTTTGAACACATTGGAACTAATAAAGTACAAGAGTGATATGGACAAATGTGTAATTAAGGAAAATATATTTATGAACTTTTTTCTCCCTATATTGAATATAAGTTTCCTGAAGGCAAGGACTTTTCTATTTTTTCTTTGCTTTGCCAGAATGAGTATGTATTCAATACATTTTTTTCATTGATTAGTTTGATACAACTCCCCCTTTGACTTTAAAACTCTAGAACTGGACTGATCCATAGCAACTTTTTTCCCCTGGAAAGTACCATATTTATATGATCATTCTTGACATTATTCTGTTGGCTGAATGTTTTAAATAGAGAATTTACCATAAACTAATGTTAATTCCATAACATAAGTTCAACTAGCATTCTTACTATGATTGAACCAATTTACATTTTTATAGTATATGAATAAGCCATTAGTGTGGAGCCTGGTCAAAATCTTTATATTAATTAATAAATTGATCTAAATATTACATGTTGCAGTCCTTTGGGATGATTTCTTCAATTTTATGTTATCTGGCACAGTGGGTAAATTGCTAGACTTCAGGTTAGGAAGATCTGAGTTCAAATCCAACATCAGACACTTCTTAACTATATGATTCTAGGTAAGATATTTGATATCTCTCTACTCTAGCTTCCTCACATGTAAAATGAAAATAATAATAACACTTTCAGATTTGGTATGAGGATAAAATGTAATAATATTTTTAAAGTGCTCTGCAAACCTTAAAAAAGATACATAACTGTTCTTATTTCTTCTTGTTGTTCATTTAATGAGAATATTATTTTATTATTATGCTTTTGGCACATATTTTTTATTTTGAAGCCAACACATTGTTTTCTTGTGTTTATAGATTTTTTTAGTGATACAAGCTGTTAATACTTTGCATAAAGTACATAAACATGTAATTGGTCTATATTTGGAGGGGTTGCTGGTTTTCCCATCTTTTGGTAATAAATCTGTGATGCCTTCTGTTAAGAAAGATGGTGTCAGTCTTTCTTCAGTGAGGAATCTGGTAAAGTGCTTTACTAGTGATTCATGTGCCATTGTGAAGCATTTGAGCCAATAATTATGACTCTTATATAGCCCTGCTGCTTTTCTCTGTTTTACAGAGAATCTGGGATTTCAATCATTTCCTTTGATGTAGCCATCCCATCTTTCATTTTATTAACAGTATACAAGTTATTTTGTGTTTGATTCCATTTGTACTTTTGTTATATTGGATATCTTTGGAATATATAGACAACCAGATCTCTTTTTGGGAGCTCTCTCTAACCTCTATTTTCTTTGTTCCTCAAGTTTCTCTAAAGAATAATTTTTATTGTCCTTTTATTTTTAAATACTTTTCTATGTTTACATGATGCATTTTCTTTCCATCCTCTCTTCCCTCCCCACTTCCAGAGCTGACCAGTAATTCCACTGGATTATACTATAAGTTGATATCTAATTTCATATTTTTCAAAAAATAATATTTTTAAAAGATTTTGAACTGTCTTTTTGTTTGTATGAGTATATATACATATTTCCTTTTGTCATCTTAGCCACTTGAATTTGTTTGATTATCATGCATTTCAAATATACTTTTGTTCTGCAGATTCCATTCAACATTTTAATTTTTTTTACTTTAAATCAGGCAATATGATATTCAAGTTTTGTTTTGTTTTTTTTAACTTCACATTAGCTAGATATAAATGAGATCCTCCAATGTCATTTAGCAAGTTTTAAGTATCTTCTACCACAGTGGTGTTTCATACCTGTCTTTGGAAATATTCCTATATTATTCTACATTTTATTATCATATTTTATGTTGTGATTCCTATTGGGGAAATAATGACTACATTTGTTATTGTATGCAGGTCATAAAATGTTATTATACTTTCAAATATTACAGAATGTGTCTCTTCACTATGGCTATATCAAATATCAATTTGTAAAAACTCATTTTCTTTTGCCATAGCTCTATTTTTGGATTCTTGCTGTCACACTTGAAAAGCAGTTCTCAAAATTCTGTTCTAAGTGTGCTCATCTCCTCAAAATTATTAGAAATGTTAGAATTATTTTTCTTCCTCTGTTTCATAAAGTACAATTTCTGTTTGAAGAAAAGACGTAATAATCCCTTGTCTGTGAGCATTAGGATCTTTTCCCATTTCTTAAATATATTAAAACATATTGAAACATTCATATATTCAGTACTTTTATGTACCTAGTTTGCTTCAGTGATTAGTGCCATCTGTGGGAATGCTATTTGCATTTCTAATTTATTCCATGTATTGTTACTACAGCATGAAAGAGTACTACTCTTTCTGTTGTCCTCTTTAATAAGAAAAAAACTACTAAATAGTTTCAAATGGAGTCAGTCTATAACCTTACACTGCCCCCACTGACTTCTGAGATTCATAAGCATACATGTATCACGTTGGCTAGAGGGCTAACATAATTAATGAGATCAACATAAGAGAAATAGTCAAATTTTGAGGGTTGCTTCTTAGTTGTCGCAATTACTAAAGTAGTTTCAATGATTACAGAGTCCACCCTGGTATAGTGCACTGAATGGTATTTCTCTATTTTGTTATTGTACACACTATAAGTAATTTGACTTCTTTTTATTTTATTTCCCTCATATATAAATAAGAAATTGGATTCAAGGACCTCTAATCAACTTAACATATATAATCTTATGAAACTGCATATTAAAGGTTTGCCTTTAAGGGGATCATTAGTATTACTGTTGACATCATCATCACCAATACTTTGCAAAATAGAGATCTTTATTAAAAGAACATATCATTAAAAGATATTTTAAAAGACATAGTTTTTAATCAAGTTATTTTCACATTAATCCTTAACTGTTATGATTTCTAATTCTTTCCTGTTAGAACTTCAAAGAGAAAAACCTTTAAAGCATTTTCTTCACCTACTTGATAGTGTTATAACACCCCAGTTTATTTATATCCCTCAGGTTCCAGCTCTTCAGTTTCTCTTGGAACTAAGTACCCATGTAGAAGCTTTCATTGTTTCAATTATGACCAACTATATACTTCCTTTTGTCACTGAGCCCAGTCACTGTGGGAAATTAAGGAGGGAGGGAAGGAGAGGGAGGGAGGGACAGTGAGAGAGAGAGAGAGAGAGAGAGAGAGAGAGAGAGAGAGAGAGAGAGAGAGAGAGAGAGAGAATGGTCAAGCAAATGTTTATTAAGCATCTAGAATATTCCAGGCATATTGCACAGAATGATTTGTGTATTTCCAGCTCCAAAGAAAGAATTGATGAATAGAAATAAGCAAGATATCATTTTATATTTATAGTTCTTTTTGTTAAATGATATCTTCTCTGATGCAGAGAAAGGGAGAGAGGGTGAGAGATACCTTGGAATTTTTATGCAAAAAATCCCAACAAATTAGTTAGAAAATAATAAAACAAAATACCCTATCTTACATAAGAAATTGCTTTCTAAGCAGCAAGCATATTTTACAGAATCTTTGTAATGAAAAAAATACATTTTAAGAAATTCTAAGAGTATTTTTCAAAAATGTATTAAGAAGAATATAAGGATCGATAGAAGGAATAAGAAAGCTATTTGATATGAATGAGAGAGTAGGACTGCTCAGTTGTTATTTTGGTTCTGTTTTTTTCTGCCTAACAGATTCATCTTTGGATGGAAAGGATAAAGCAAAAATGGCTAACGGAGAAATGAAGCCTAAGATTAAGAGAAATATTCAGAGAAAACTGGGCTTACATGAGCTACATTCATGGGCACTGAATGCACTGACATATGATTTCTGGGCTACTGTCATTAATTTTGGAGAAATATAAGTGAATGAAAAGTGCTGCAGGACTAGGGTACAACAAATGCTCCAATTTTCAAAGAAAAGCAACAGGTCAATGTACAAAATTTATAGACTAGTGAGCTTGATTTTGATTTCTGGGGAAAATGTAGAATGTGTAGTTAAAATTTTCATTAGTGAATGTCTAGCAAAGGAAGCCAGGCTCACACAGACATGACAATCACAAACAATGTATTTCCTTTTAGATAGGGTCTCTAAACTTGGAGAACATGGGGATTATGGAAGTATAATTTACCTAGATTTTGGCCAAGTGTTTTTCTGACTACTCAGTTGGAAAAAGGAGAGATGCATGATAGATATTAATCTAGTTGGAGAGATTTAGAACTGGTTGAAAGACAAGACTCAATTAATAGACATTAATAGCTTCGTGTCAACTTGGAAGGAGAGTCCATTGCAGTTCCCCCTGGATTCATGTTTGGACCTGTGTAATTTAAATGTTTTTAATTACTTGGATGAAGACATAGGTGGCATGCTTATCAAAGTTGGTGATAGAAAAAAATTGAGAGGAATAGCTGGAGAATACAAGAAGCATTTAAAAAATCTTGACAGACAAGAATACTGAGCCAAATCTAATCAGATGGGATTTAATTGGGATAAATATAAACTGTTACATCTGGACCCAGAGAAGTCAATTTCAAAAGTACAAAATGAGGATACATATATAGTTATTTATTGGGTTGTCTGAAAAATCTGGAGACATGGGGAATTTAGTAGAATGTAATAGAAAGAATAGCTACTATTTCTAAAGCACATTAAGTTTGCAAAGCATTTTACACACATTATGTCAATTGGTGCCAACAACTCTGGGAAAGGTGCTTAAAAAAAAGCATTTCATACATGAGAGAACTGAAGATAAAAGATGTTTGATTGGTTTATATAATGTCACACAGTAAGGGCTTGAGACAGTATTTGAACTCTGCTCTTCAGTCCTCCAAGTCAAACACTGGATCTACTCTGCCACCTGGCTTGCATAATGTCAGCATTATGATTTGGCTGACAAGAAAAGTTAATGAAATCTTATATGAAGATGCATTGGGAATGATTGTTTTTGGAACAAAGAAGGCCATAATATGGTGTATTTTTAGGGGATTATGTTCTGTGTGGGTTCTTACATTTTAAGGATGTTAATAAACTATAGAATTTCTAGAGGATGTCTACAAGGATCAATGAGGACCTTGAAGCTATGTCATATGAGTATTTACTTGTTGGAAATAACTATTTCCTTGAGAAGAGAAATTTTAGTGAGGAGTTGAAGACTTTCTTCAAGCATTTTAAAGGTAAAAGGAGTAGGATTGTTTAGTTTGTTCCTAAATGGTGGAACTAAAAAAGAATGGATCAAAATTTTAGAGGAAAGTTATGGACTTGATGTCCAGATACTTAGTCACAATTTGGTGTTGTTCCATTATTTCATTCTTGTTCAACTCTTTGTGACCCCATTGGGAGTTTTCTTAGTGAAGGTAATGTAGTGCCTTGCCCTTTCATTTTCTGGCTCACTTTAAAAATGACAAAACTGGGGGAAATAGAGATAAATGACTTGCCTATGATCACACAGATAGTGTCTGAGACCAGATTTGAACTCAGGAAGATGAATCTTTCTGATTCTAGATCCAGCACTCTATCCACTGGGCAACTTAACTGTCTAAAAGTAGACTAAGCTGCCTCAGGAAGTCAAGGGAGAGCCTTTCTCAACTTGTAATGCTCTTGTAGTTTAGTATATTTTATTGTATTACCTTTATCTTTACCTGTTACACTGTTGTTATTGTATCCCCTAACTATACAAGTGCTCAGTCACAGTATGATGAAAGACCCCTGGACTGGAAGTCAAAAAACCTAAACCTGAGGGCTAGCTCTATTCCATGAGAGGGCTAGTTCTACTCCATAAGAGTCATGTGACTTTGTGGAATCACTTAACTTCAAAGAGGCTCTATTTACATATCACTAAAAGAAGAAAATATTTACATTACTGAATTCACAAGTAATGAGATAATGTGTAAGGAACCGAGATAAAAGCTCTAAAACTGTATAAAATATATTAGTGCTGGTGCAGTACTACCATGGTTTATGAGAATTCAACATATATGGATTCAAGTATACATAAATGGCAATAAAAAAGAAAGTAAAATACATAAAATAAACATTTTTAAAAACGTGATAAATCTATGCCATTTTCTGAAGTGGCATAAAATATTGCAGCAGTTTGTGCAATCACCTCATTCTTATTCTAAGAAGCATTAATGTGAGCCATTACATTGTCTGTACAATCTTTGTCCAGAGTTTTCAATTGTGATAAGTCCTGACCACATCAGAGCAGTGTTCCTTTTTGTTTCATTAATGCTATTTAGTTATTAATAATTGTCCCAAAGTACAAGAGGAATGATGCTATAACTGATAAGCCTAAGGAAAGTCATAAAGTGTCTATATATGTTCCTATAGGAAATACTTATTACATAAAGAGATTCACTAGTAGGTACTTTTTTTCAATTTATATGAAAGCTCTCTGAATATATTGGTCAAGTAAAACAAGGTATTACTGTGTTATTATTAACTATTATTAATTATTATACATGGCTCTCAAATGCATAATATTTTCCAATATAGTTATGATTAGTGCTCCTAGATGACATTCTTTAAGGTAATCCCAAGCATCCTGAGAGCTTTAACACCTTTGGGTGAAATGGAGAATATTTGTTGAATAAAGGAATGAATGAATGAATGAATGAAAAAATGAAAGAAAGAACTCCCAAGGATTTTCTATATTTGTTTTAAAAAAGCAATTAATTATTCTTTGCCACAGCTCAACTTTCCAGTATTCATTTTTAAAAAGATGCTGAATTCTGTTATGTCAGAATTTTTAAATGAAAAAAAATGTTTACATTCCATATTTAACTAGTTTTCAACATAAAACTTCTTTTGGATAAATTGAATTGAATGATGTGCATTCATTTTAATAGTTGTATTTTGAAATAAAAATGTAAAGAAAAGATGCTAACATATATATATATATATATTAACAGGCACTTTTATAAATTAAGTAAATGCTAATTATGTGATTTCATAAATTGCATCAAAACTTACTTAATATAGAAAAGTGCCTGAACTTTCATTTTTATTTGTCTTTAATTAACATGGATATCTGGATCTCAAAACTCATTTTTGTTCAGAATTTAATTTTGAATCTTGAAATAGCAACACTATTTACTATATAAAATGTCCACCTTTTCAAATAATGATTAATTAAATTCTTGTGTATTTCTACTTTTAAAACATTGATCTTCTATCAGAATCAATTATCCTCCAGATTCAAGAATGAGTCTCACTGACATATTGAAATTAATGAACTGGAGAAAAATCTAATTTATGCAAGAAGTTCTAGTAGTAGGATTCCTTGGATTCTGAGATCCAGAGTTTTAGAAAAGAAAGGGCCTGGATACAAAAAAAGGAAAAAGATAAAAATTCTCCCTCTTCAACTCTGCCTTCTGCTTTCCCTGACTTCCTTCAAATATCAACTAAAATTCTAACCCTCTTAATTTTAATGTCATGCAAGCAGCTAGGTGGCTCAGTGAATTGAGAGTCAGGTCAAATCTGAATTCAAATTGGCCTCAGACACTTGGTAGCTGTGTGACTTTGGGCAAGGTGCTTAACCCCCATTGCCTAGCCCTTTCTGCTGTTCTGTCTTGGCACTAATAAATAATATTGGTTCTAAAGCAGAAGGTAAGGGTTTAAAAAAGATAAATGGTGATTATTTTTGCTTAAGGGTTCAAATAATATTTTATTACAACAAGGTAATCCTACACCTCTTTGATTCCCTTCCCACTCACCATATCAACTATTTGTAACCTTTTTTTTTTCTTTATACCTACTTTGACATCTTTTCTACCTCCCTCTGCCCTCATGTTGCTCTGTTCTTTCATCTGCTTTGACTTTGTCAAATATTTCACTCAAAAAAATTTAGGCCATTGGCCAATAAATTTACTAGATTCCCACCAATTATTGGCCTACATTTATCCTCCATTTCTTGACTAAAAAGGTGTTTTCAAAGAATGCCACTACTTCTGCACTTGTTCCTCTCTAAACCTTCTGTAATCATTAACATGCAAAAAGCAATTATTGACTTAGTTCCTGCTATGTGCCAGATACCATATTAAGCTATGGTGATGTAAAGAAAGGTAAAATATGTTTAAGATTCCAACTTCATCACTCAACTACAATTCCTCTCTTCAAAGTTGCCAAAGGGAAGGAAGAGATGAAAGAATAAGCCAAATATGAATAAAACGTGGTATCTACTATATGCCTGGAATTGTGCTAAGTACTTATATAGGTACCATCTCATTTGGTCCTCACAAAAAAATCTGGGAGGTAAGTTCAATTATTAATCCCATTTTGTAGTTGAATAAACTTAAGCAATCAAAGGTTAAATTTCTTATCCAGCACCAATATATGTCACTTCCTACATGTTGGATTCTGCTCTGTCAGGAGCAGGGTAGTACATTCCATCATCAGTACTCAGTTAGAAAGTCTTTACAATGTTATTATATGAATTTTTCTGGTTTTTCTCAATTGACTCTCTATATATGTTCATACAAGTTCTCCCAGTTTTCTATGAAATATCCCTTCCTCATTTCTCATTTTTATAGAATAATATAATTCCACTATATTATTGCCATATTTTATTTAGCCTTTCTCCAACAGATAGGCACCTCCTCAGTTAATACTTTTTGCTACCACAAAAAAGTCCCCATAAGTATTTTAACACATATAGAACTTTTTCCTCGATCTTTGACCTCTTTGGTGTATAGAACTCTGTAGTATTCTTGAATCAAATAATATATTTTAGTAATAAAGCATTAATCAAAGGTTGTTGCAATTTTTTCTCTAGTTACTTTTTTTCCTTCTAGTTCTTTCTGTGCATGGATTTTGCATGGCAATTTTTAAAAAATCGTGACCAAAATTGTTCATTCTACTTTCCATGATCCCTTCTCTTCTGTATTTGTTCATTACCTTTATCCATATCCATATATCTTATACAGTATCTTATTCCACTTATATATTAATATCACTCTTTATGTCTAAGTGATGTAAATATCAGGAGAATGTTCCAGTTTACTGTATGAAATGTTGGTATATATCTAATTTCTGCAAGACTACTTACCAGTTTGCCCAGTAGTTTTTGTTTAATAGTGAATTCTAAGTGCAATAGGTAGGGAGTTACATTTATCAAACTGGGTTTCAGTTTTCTTCTGGACAATTTGCATCTAATTTGCTCCAAATATTAGCCTCTCTATTCTTGTTGTTATTGTCATTTAGTCAATTCTGTTATGTTTGACTTTTTGTGACCCATTTGTGGTTTTCTAGGCAAAGATAATGGAATGTCTTGTCATTTCCTTTATCAGATCATTTTACAAATGAGGAGGATATCAGGATTAAGTATCCTTACTCAGGTTCCAAAACTAGTATCTAAGGCCAAATTTTAACTCAGGTCTTCTTGATTCCACGACTGGTGCTCTGTATATTGTGCCAACTAGACGTTCTATTTCTTAACCAGTACTGAGTCATTTTGAATATTATTTCTTAGGCATACTGTAAGATATGATTCTGCTAGGCCTCTTTCTTTTTGACTTATGTTTATGATTTTCCTTAAGATTCTTGACTTTCATTCATCGAGATGAATTTCATTATTTTTTCTAGCCCTTCAAAGTAATTCATGATTAGTGTGATTAGTATCATACTGAATAAATATGTTAATTTACTTAGCATTGTAATTTTTATTATATTTTCTCAATCTGCCAATGAGAAATTTAATATTTCTCTAATTATTTAGGTATATTAATTGTTTAAAATATAATTTTATAATTTTACAATTATTTTTAATGAAATTTATATTTTCATCTCTTCCAGCTTTTTTTCCTTGGTAAAAAACAGAAACATAAATATTTTATTTGGGCTTGTTTTACATCCTGTTACTTTCTGAAATTATTGTTTCAATTGCTTTTTTAGTGGTTCTCTGGAGTTCTCTAAGTAAACCATCCTATCCTCTACCAAAAGGCATCATATTCAATGAAATTATATCAGTACTAAACGTACATTCACAAATTATATATAATGGAAATTTGTATTGAAAAAGTTAAATAAATGACAGGGAAAAAGAGGTAGTAAAACTATACTAATAGGTAACCTCAAATTTTCTGTTTCAGACCTATACAAATCTAACAAAAAAGAAAACAAGAAAAGTTAAGGAGGTGAATAGAATTTTATAAAAATTGTATATAATATACCTCTGTAGAAAAGTGAATGGAAATAGAAAGGAATACACTTTTCTCAACAGTACCTATACAAAAATTAAACATTTATTAATATATGAATACCTTACAACCAAATAGAGAACAGTAGAAATATTAAATGAATCCTTTTCAGGATCTTTTGCTGAATCTTAATAAAAATTACATCCGTAAAGGACTATTGAAACATAGATTAAAATTAATTTGAAATTAGTAATTAATCATATGTAAAATGAGTCAAACAATAAATTATAGAAACAATAAATAATTTCATTAAAAAGAATGACAGCAATGGTAAAAAGTAAAATATATGAAATAAGCTAAAGAAGTATTTAGGTAAAATTATATTTCTAAGCACTTAAAATATTAAAATAGAGAATGAGCAGATCAATGAATTGGGCATTCAATTTAAATAATTAGGGAAAAAGAATAAATTAAAATCCTCAATAAAAATTTTGAAAATTCTCAACATCCAAGGAGATAGTAAAAGAATTGAAAGTAAAATAACCATTGAGCTAATAAATAAAACTAGAATCTGGCTTTATGAAAAAACAAAAGGAATTAAAATCAACCCTTGATTAATTTAATTTTTAAAAAGAAGAAAATCAAATTACTTGTATCAAAAACAAAAAGGGTGAATCCAGTGTCATAAAGCAGTTATTAAGGGTTATTTTTGTCCACTTAGATGCCAATAAACTTAATAGCCTAAATGAAATAGGTGAATATTTACAAAATGATAAATTTTCCAGCTTAACAGAAGAGAGAAAAAAAGAACACAAATAACCTTATTTCAGAAAAGGAAATTGAATAAGCCATCAACAAGTTACTTAAGAAAAATCCACAGGAACAGGTGGATGTACAAGTGAATTCTATTGAACATTTAAGGAATATTTTTTTTCCAATAGTATATGAACTCTTTGGGGAAATTGGGAAAGAAGGAATCCTACCAAATTCCTTTTATATCATAATTATGGTAACAATACCTAAACTAGGAAGAACAAAAACAGTAAAAGAAAACTAAAGACCAATTTCCCTACTGAAGATTGATGCAAAATTTTTAAATAGATTACTACCAAGGAGACTATAGTAAAGTGTCACAAAGATCATATACTATGACTAGGTAAGATTTATACTAGGAATTCAGGAATGGTTTAGTATTAGTGAAACTATTGACAATATCAATAACAAAAACAACAAAAAACATAAATTATCTCAAAAAGAGAATTTTTTTTAACCATCTTTCTTCCTTCCTATTAAAAAAAACCCAGAAAATGTAGGAATAAATGGAGTTTTCCTTAAAATAAATATCTATCTAAAACTATCATTAAGCATTATCTACCAAAGGGATGAGTTAAAAACCTTCCCAATATTATCAGGCATGAAGCAAAAATGCCCATTGCCTTCACCATATTCAGTATTGTGCTGAAAATGCTAGCTATAGCAAATGAGGAGAAAAAGAAATTGAAGCATTAGAGTAACAGTGAGGAATCTCACTTTTTGCTGAGTATATATTGATATATTTTCAGAATCTTAGAGAATCAGCCAAAAATATAGTTGAAATGATTAACCACTTTAGCAAAGTTGTAATATAAGAAATAAATCAACATAAAAGTCATCATTTCTATGTCATACCAACAAAGTCCAGAAGGAATAAATAGAAAGAAATATTCAATTTAAAATAATTTTAGTTAATACAAAATACTTGGTAGTCTACCTGCTGAAACAAACCCAGGAATTATATGAACAAAATATTAATTGCTCATGGTTAGGGCAAACCATTATATTAAAAATGACAATTCTACCTGTTGCTTTATTTTTTCAGTGCAAACCAATCAAACTACTAAAAAATTATTTTTATTTAGCTAGAAAAATAATAACAAAATTCATCTAGAAAAACAAAGAATATCAGCATAATCAATAAAAACTTTGAAGGATAGTGACCCCAATCTCATAATGTATTATAAAGCAATAATTTTTTAGAAAAATCAATTTTTTTGAGTAGAACTAGAACACTCACTGTACACAGTAACTAATACATTGTGGCACAATCAAATGTAACAGACTTTTCTACTAGTAGCATACAATGATCCAGAACAATCCAGAGGAATTTATGAGAAAGAACACTATCCACATCCAGAAAAAGACATGTGGGAGTAGAAACACAGAAGAAAAATATGTGATCAATCACATGGTTCAATGAAGATATGATTGGGGTTTTGGCATTAAAATATCACTCAACTGCATATACAAATAATATGGAAATCGATTTTGAACAATGATACATGCATAACCCAGTAGAATTGTTTGTTAGCTCAAGGAGGGGGGGAGAGAAAGAAAGAACATGAATTGTATAACCATAGAAAATATCCTAAATAAAGACATTTTTAAAAATTAAAAATAATTATTTTTTGACTAAGAAATATGGTGTTAGATCAATGGAATAGATCAGATACACAATAAATAGTACTAAATGGGGATTGTAATTTAGTGTTTGATAAACAAATGATCCAAGCTTTGGGGACAAAAACTCATTACTTGACCAAAGATTTTGGAGGAAAACTTGGAAAATGATATGGCAGAAACTAGACATAGACCAATATCTCAAACTATATGCCAAGATGAGAACTAAATTAAGACATAAAGGGTAATACCATAATCAGATTAGGGTAATATGTAATAGTTTATCTGTCAGCTGTCTGGGTAAAAGAAGAATGTATGACCAAACAAGAAGTAGAGAACCTTACAAAATGTGAAATAAATCATTTAGATTACATTAAATTAAAAAGGATTTTTTTCCCCACAAACAAAAGCAATTCAGTCAAGATCAAAAGGAAAGCAAAAATAACTGTGGAAGTTTTTTTCAGCAAATTCTTCTGATAAGAACTTTAATCCTTAAATGTGTAGAGAACTGAGTCAAATTTATAAGAATTCAAATCATTCCCCAATTAATAAATGGTCAGAAGATTTGAATTTGAATATGAAAAAATTAAAGCTATCTATAGTCACATGAAAATTGCTCTAAATTGGAATTGATTAGAGAAATGCAAATTAAAACAACTCTCCAGTGCCATCTCACACCCATCAGGTCAGTTAATACAACAGAAAAATAAAATAATAAATGTAGAGGGGGATTTAGGAAAATTGAGACAGCAATGCACTATGGATGGGAATTGTGAGCTAATCAAGTCATTGTGGAGAACAATTTGGAATTATGCCCAATAGGCTATAAAAATGTGCATAAGTCTGTATCCCAAAGAAATTTTTTTGAAGAGGGAAAAGGACCTGTATGTACAAAATATTTCTGGAAGTTCTGAAATTGAGGAAAATAACTGAACAAGATATAATCCATGATTGTGAGCAAAGAGGAAAGTTTAAAAGGGCCCAAGTTCTGAAAACTTAGTGGATTCTACAGTTCCAAGAGAATTCAAAAGACCTCAGGTTTTTATTCTCTAGTACCAATAAAACCTACCTTCCTGTTTCACACACACACACACAGTCAGTCACTCTACATCAACCATTTGGTTTCTTGGATGTCAAATAGCTTTTATAAAACACCATCTTGATGAATTAAGTGTAAATGAATGAGAACCATATGGATACATTTCCTTTGAAACTCACCCAGGATTAAAAGTTTAAAAGAAATTGTACTCAACTAGAAAAAAAGGATTTTGGTGTTTTTGCTGGATATAAACGATTTGGAACATAGACTCAGATATTTTGATGAGCCCAAATTTTAAAGTACTAAATTCTGCAGTCTCCAGGGAGGAGTTGATTAATTATTCTATAGCTTCAACAACAGGAAGGTGAAGGTTTCCATTTGAGTGAAGGTCAGAAAAAGAGCTATTTGCTGTTAAAGAATTTTCTTTTCCCTTGAGACAAGGCTCTATCATGGCCAGGTTACACATGCAGTCTCTACTCATGGATCTAATTCCACTACTGTTTGGCAAAAGGGGTTTAATCTCACTGATTTCCAAATTGAGCTAGTCCACCCCTCTTTAGACAGTCTAGTAGTTCCATGCCATCAGGGCCTTGCCATATTAATGTCTGACTTAGTGTGAATACCCAATTGACTTAGCCCACTGCAATATGGAACTTTTGAGCTCAGACAAACCACCAGCTTCGGCCCTCTCTGTAGCAGTGTTTACAGGTATTTTCCATGACTCCTAGCTTTAAAAGACTTTCCAAAGGAATGTTCCTAGGAGAGTATAAACTGGCACTACTTTGAAAGTTATCCAGTTTTTATGATCTGATCCTCAAAATAAGATCATCTCAAATCACTTTGGGCAGAAGCTTCATAATTCTGCATGTGGTTTAAACATCATAAAGGCCCTTTTGCAGTTTGTACATTTATCTGTTCCTTTGCATAAAATATATATCACCAATTACTCTTTCCCTAACCAAATTTCAGATTACAGATTTTTAATGACTATAAGACATATTGAAAATTACCAAATATGGCAGATTAGTGATTATGTGAACAAATATGATGGGAAAAAAACAAGGCTGCCACTGTAGACAAATGTATTTTTATCATACCGTGAAAAGAAACCTGGAACATACCAGCATAATAAACATGTTTCCCTGAGTTTTACTTGACAATGCTGAAGTGCTGTTTCTTACATTGAAGGCATCCCAGTGGCACTTTAGGAAATGCCATTTTTAATGAGAATTTTCAGGTTCATGGATTAGTGAAATATGAATTACTTATTCCAAAGTATTCATATTGCCAGTGTAATTGCTAGCTGTTGGCTACCACCCCAGACATTTTGCTTTCCCTTATTCTCCCCACTAATTCTTTTTTTTTTTGTCTTTCTAAAGCACTATTTTTTTAAATTTTATAATATTTTATTTGATCATTTCCAAGCATTATTCATTAAAGACAAAGATCATTTTCTTTTCCTCTCCCTCACCCCCAGTAGCCAACACGTGAATCCACTGGGTATTACATATGTCTTGATTCGAACCCATTGCCATGTTGTTAGTATTTGCATTAGAGTGTTCATTTAGAGTCTCTCCTCTGTCATGTCCCCTCAACCACTATAGTCAGGCAGTTGCTTTTCCTCAGTGTTTCTACTCCCACAGTTTATCCTCTGATTATGAATAATGTTTTTTCTCCTAGATCTCTGCATATTGTTCAGGGACATTACACCGCCCCTAATGGAGAAGTCCATTACATTCGATTATACCACAGTGTATTACTCTGTGTACAATGTTCTCCTGGTTCTGTTCCTCTCCCTCTGCATCACTTCCTGGAGGTAATTCCAGTCTCCATGGAATTCCTCCACTTTATTATTCCTTTTAGCACAATAGTATTCCATCACCAACATATACCACAATTTGTTCAGTCATTCCCCAATTGATGGGCATCCCCTCGTTTTCCAGTTTTTGGCCACCACAAAGAGCGCAGCTATGAATATTTTTGTACAAGTCTTTTTGTCCATTATCTCTTTGGGGTACAGACCCAGCAGTGCTATGGCTGGGTCAAAGGGTAGATATTCTTTTGTCGCCCTTTGGGCATAGTTCCAAATTGCCCTCCAGAATGGTTGGATCAGTTCACAACTCCACCAGCAATGAATTAATGTCCCTACTTTGCCACATCCCCTCCAGCATTCATTACATGAGTAAGCCAATCTGCTAGGTGTGAGGTGATACCTCAGAGTTGTTTTGATTTGCATCTCTCTGATTATAAGAGATTTAGAACACTTTTTCATGTGCTTATTAATGGTTTTGATTTCTTTATCTGAGAACTGCCTATCCATGTCCCTTGCCCATTTCTCAGTTGGAGAATGGCTTGATTTTTTGTACAGTTGATTTAGCTCTTTATAAATTTGAGTAATTAAACCTTTGTCAGAGGTTTCTATGAAGATTTTTTCCCCAATTTGTTGTTTTCCTTCTGATTTTAGTTACATTGGTTTTGTTAGTACTAAAGCTTTTTAATTTGATGTAGTCGAAATTATTTATTTTACATTTTGTGATTCTTTCTATGTCTTGCTTGGTTTTAAAGTTTTTGCCCTCCCAAAGGTCTGACATGTATACTATTCTGTGTTTACCCAATTTACTTATGGTTTCCTTCTTTATGTTTAAGTCATTCACCCATTTTGAATTTATCTTGGTGTAGGGTGTGAGGTGTTGATCCAAACCTAATCTATCCCACACTGTCTTCCAGTTTTCCCAGCAGTTTTTATCAAATAGTGGATTTTTGTCCCAAAAGCTGGGATCTTTGGGTTTATCGTATACTGTCTTGCTGAGGTTGCTTTCCCCCAGTCTATTCCACTGATCTTCCTTTCTGTCTCTTAGCCAGTACCAAATTGTTTTGATGACTGCTGCTTTGTAATATAGTTTAATGTCTGGGACTGCAAGGCCCCTATCATATGTGTTTTTTTTTTCATTATTTCCCTGGATATACTTGATCTTTTGTTATTCCAGATGAATTTTGTTATGTTTTTTTCTAAATCAGTAAAGAAATGTTTTGGGAGTTCAATGGGTATGGCACTAAATAGATAAATAAGTTTGGATAAATAAATAATTTTATTATATTGGCTCGTCCTATCCATGAGCAGTTAATGTTTTTCCAATTGCTCAAGTCTAGTTTTAGTTGTATGGAGAGTGTTTTGTAGTTGTGTTCATATAGTTCCTGTGTTTGTCTCGGGAGGCAGATTCCTAGGTATTTTATTTTGTCTAAGGTGATTTTGAATGGGATTTCTCTTTCTAGTTTTTGCTGCTGAGCTGTGTTGGAGATATATAGAAAAGCTGATGACTTCTGTGGGTTTATTTGTATCCTGCAACTTTGCTAAAGTTGTTGATTATTTCAATTAGGGACATTAATTCATTGCTGGTGGAGTTGTGAACTGATCCTACCATTCTGGAGGGCGATTTGGAACTATGCCCAAAGGGTGACAAAAGAATATCTACCCTTTGATCCAGCCATAGCACTGCTGGGTCTGTACCCCAAAGAGATAATGGACAAAAAGACTTGTACAAAAATATTCATAGCTGCGCTTTTTGTGGTGGCCAAAAACTGGAAAACGAGGGGATGCCCATCAATTGGGGAATGGCTGAACAAATTGTGGTATATGTTGGTGATGGAATAATATTGTGCTAAAAGGAATAATAAAGTGGAGGAGTTCCATGGAGACTGGAACAACCTCCAGGAAGTGATGCAGAGCAAGAGGAGCAGAACCAGGAGAACATTGTAGAGACTAATCTACAATAACATTGTAGAACAGAGACTAATACACTGTGGTATAATCGAATGTAATGGACTTCTCCATTAGTGGCGGTGTAATGTCCCTGAACAATTTGCAGGGATCTAGGAGAAAAAAACACCATTCATAAGCAGAGGATAAACTGTGGGAGTAGAAACACCGAGGAAAAGCAACTGCCTGACTATAGTGGTTGAGGGGACATGACAGAGGAGAGACTCTAAATGAACACTCTAATGCAAATATTATCTAATGCAAATATTATCAACATAGCAATGGGTTCAAATCAAGAAAACATGTAATGCCCAGTGGATTTACATATCAGCTATGGGGGGTGGGGGGAAGGAAAAGAAAATGATCTATGTCTTTAATGAATAATGCTTGGAAATGATCAAATAAAATATTTAAAAAAAAAAGAGTTTTCTTTCCCTCCCCTTCTCATGTGAATCTTTGTGTGAGAAAGATTATTCTATTTGGTGTTTCTTTTCCCCCTATTTACACATTACATTTTCCCCACATGTTAGTATACATAGATTGATATAAATGTAGTCCTTATAGAAGAGAGTTTGAATAAAAGAAGAAGATAATATTTTTCTCCTTTTCCCTTTCCTTCATATTTACTTTTTCAGGTATTCCATGCTCTTTGATTTTTGATATCGAACTTTCCACAGAGCTCTGGTCTTTTCATTGCAAAAACTTGCAAAATCTTCTATTTTGTTGAATGCCCATACTTTCGCTTAGAAATATATAGTCAGTTTTGCTGGATAGCTGATTCTTGGTTGAAGACCCAGCTCTCTTGCCTTTCTGAAAATCATGTTCCATGCCTTAAGATCATTCAGAGTGGAACTTGCAAGGTCTTGTGTGACCCTGATTGGTATTCCTTTATATCTAAATTGTCTTTTTCTGGCTTCTTGTAGGATTTTTTCTCTTGTTTGAGAGCTTTGGAATTTGGCAATTACATTCCTGGGAGTTGTCTTTTGGGGGTTTAGTGTAGTGAGTGTTCTGTGAGCTCTGTCAGTGGCTGTATTGCCCCCTTGTTCTAGAATCTCTGGGCAATTTTCTTTGATTATATCTTGTATCACCATGTCTAGTTTGGTGTTTATTTCTGGCTTTTCTGGGAGTCCAATTATTCTTAAATTTTCTCTTCTCCCTCTATTTTCCAAATCTGTCACTTTGCCAGTGAGATATTTTATGTTCTCTTCTAATTTCTTGGCCTTTTGGTTTTGCTTTATTAGTTCTTGTTTTAAGGCCTGGTTTTCCTTTTCAGTTTGGTCATACTGGTTTTGTAGATGTGTGAATTTCTTTTGCATTATTTCCCACTTTTCCTCCCAGAAGGCTTCCATCTTTTTTATCATTTTCTGATTCAAATTCTTCATGGGTTTGTGGAGAGTTTCCATTTCCTTTGGAAGGTTTCGGAGCATTTGCTTGTGTTTCCTCTTCTGTCTCCTCTGCGTTTTGTATTTTTGCTCCATAAAATGTGTCCAAAGTTGCCCCCTTCTTCTTATTTCTTTTGAAATTTGGGAGCTTTTGTGCTTCAGTGTAGTTTGCCATCTCTATCTGAATGGGGAGGATTAGCTTTTCTTATCTCTGTCTGGTGTTCAGAGGTTTTAGCCCCAGGCAGATTGTCCTTTCTATGAAGTTGTTGTTCTGTCTTCCTGGGGAAGCCAGGAATTGCTGGTGTGTCCCTGGGTTGAATTGAGTGTTCCCTGAGGCAGGGACCTGAGACTGGGATGTAGGGATCCAGCCAGGGGGTTATAAGCTCCCCCCGTCTCTCTGTTTACTTGCTATCTGGGTGCCCCCTTGACTGGGTCAGGTTGTTTTCAGGAAGCAGCCTTCTGAATAGCCAGCCCTGGGGTCCTTTTGCCAGCCCTGAGGGTTACTGTTGTTTCCTAAGGCCCTGCTCTCTGAGGGGGAGGGGCCGCAGCTTCCCTGAGCTCAGGGCGAGGGCTCCTGATAAGAAGATTAGCTTTCCCTGGGTTGAACTGAGATTCTGATGGAAGGATCCAGCCAGGGGGTTACGAGCTCCCCTGTCCCTCTCTGTTTCCCTGCTGTCTGGGTGCTCCCTCGACTGGGTCAGGTTGTTTTCAGGGTGCAGCCTTCAGAATAGCCAGCCCTGGGGTCCTTTTGCCAGCCCTGAGGTTTGCTGTTGTTCCACACGACCCTGCTCTGTGAGGAGGAGGGGCCGCGGCTTCCCGGAGCTCCGAGGGCTCCTCCCAGGGGGTTACGAGCTCCCCTGTCCCTCTCTGTTTCCCTGCTGTCTGGGTTCCCCCTCGACTGGGTCAGATTGTTTTCAGGATGTGGCCTTCAGAATAGCAGGCCGTGGGGCTCTGAGGTTGCCTCTGCTGCCTGGGACTCGGACTCGGACTCGGCGCTCTGGGTTGGGGGGATGGGTCCTAGGACCTTCCTTCTGCCTGCCCCTTAGGTCCAAGTGGTCTCAGGTTCTGGCTTTTGGGGGGGGATGTATCTTTTGATCCAGGTACAGGTCCAGGAGGAGGATTCCCGGGATCTATGCTGTTGATCGTTTTGAATTTTGGTGTCCTAGGAGCATTCGGTTTGAGATCTGTAAGGAAGGGTTTCAGGAGATCTGAACTTTAGCTTTCTCTAAGCCGCCATCTTGACCGGAAGTCTCTCTCCCCACTAATTCTAAAGGTTGTATATTTTGCATATAATCTAAGAAAAAGTATTAATGGATTATCTTGGAGTTTTCTTTACATCTCTAGAGCCGATGTCTGGTGTATAATAAATTGCTTATTAAATGCTTATTATTTATTGACAAAATCATTAATTCTTATCAAAAGTTGAAAAATGTAATTTTAACCTGTCAGGTTTGGAAAGGAGAGGGATCAGGTAGAAACACAATGAATTTGTTTTGGGGCATATTGAATTTAAGACATCTACAAGACATCCAGTTTGAGATGTCTAATAAGTAGTTGGAGATGAAAGACTGGAGGTCAGTAGAGAGATTATGCTGAATAAGAAGATCTGAGAATGATCAGTGTAGAGATTATTATTGAAATCATGAGAGATGATGATATCAGCAAGTAGAATAATATAAAGGAAGAAGAGAAGAAGGTATGGGATAGAGCTTTGATGAATATCCAACTTTACTGCACATGAACTGCATGAAGATTCAGCAAAAGATTCTGAGAAAGAGCAATCAGATATTTAAGAGAATCAGGAAAGGATAGTATCCCAAAAACCTTGCAGAAAGTATCAGAGAAAATAGGATGATCAAAAGTGTCATGCTACAGATATATGAAGAAGCATAAGGACTTTAAAAAGGCCATCAGATTTGACAATTGCTCTTTTAGAAGTTACTAACAATTTCTCAATTTTGTTTGAATGAAGAAGTTGGAAGTCCAATTGTAGAGAGTTAAGAGAGTGAAAGAAGAGGAAATCAACATATATATTACAGAAGTCTTCTCAAAGAATTTAGCCATGAAAGGCAGGAGAAATATAGGATGATAGCTAGCAAAAATGAATAGATCAAATGAGAGTTTTTTGAAGATGGGGGAAAATTGATGTTTGTAAGCAATGGAGAAGAAACTAGTGGATTGAAACTAGGGAGATGTTAAAGATAAGTGAGAGTCGAGATGATAAAGGAGACAATCTCATGGAGAAGATAAGTTGGAATGGGATCACTTGCATATGTAATGCAATTTGCCTTCTCAAAAGGTAATGTTAAAACATCAAACAGGATGGAGAACTCAGGTTTGTTATTTTTTCAAAGTACTGCCTACCATTTTCTAATATACCCTAGCACTATAAATTATTACAACAATAAATAAAACTAATAAAAATGGTGCTAAAAAAGCACCTCTGTACACACTTGCAGGGTTAATTTGATTTTATAATGTCCCTAAGGGCTAAATACTCCCATGATATTTTCCCTTCACCATAAATCAAAACCATCAACCAGTTCTCTTTAGCTGGTGCTATCAGCTTGAGAAGAGAAATAAATAGAAGAAGAGAGGAGTTAACATCCTAGAATTAGAATCCTGTTTAAAAATAATCCTCTTAATTCACTATGCTAATCATGACTCTTGACACTCCCTCCTAGTGTGTTCTTACTCAAAAATATGAAACTCAGTGGCATAGATTACCACGACATAGAAAACCAGGAGATCTTTAAATATGAGTCTTCAATATCCCATGTTTTCACCAGTTCCAATGAAAGATGTTTCCTTCTATCATCTGCTACTTCTCAATCAATGGGTATATTAATTAAGATAGATTAGTGACCTCAACAAATTGGAAAGTCATTCTAATCTTTTTTGGGATGGAACTTTATGAAGATTAGGCATTCCTAAGATTATAAATTCCTGAAGGACAGGGCTTGTCTTTTTGTTGTGTACAAGGATTGTTGCTTTTGGACTGATAAATGATTATGATATGAGCTTCAGCTAAAATCCCTCTAGTTGCCATTTCTCTAGTTAATATACTTCAGCAATATATTCTATACAATTTTTTTATTGAAAAGGGTGGTAGAACACAGATTTTTTCTGAAATTCCTTTATATGATCATTGCATTTAATCATCCTTTTTTTTTCCTATGCCTTAAAATCTCTAATTGTATTCTTTGTCCTCACTGTGGTCTTCATTCTCTTTGCCCTTCCATTGTTTTTCAACCCATCAGACCTACAATGACAGCACTCTCCTCCTTTCCTTCTCTAGACTTCTCATCAACTAAGTAGCTCTCTGAACTATTCTCTATACTTGAATCTATTGCATCCTTCTCCTATCATCAATCATGTTTTGCCCAAATAAACCCCTGAATTACTCCCATATCTATGTCTTAGTCTTTCATTTACCTACTATTAAATGCCATGCAGGAAATCACAAAACTCTTTTGCTAGGATTTCTACATAGACATTTATGTTATCTAATAGCCCAGATTTCATACAATAAGGAAAACTTTCCATTGCTCCCTCGGTGATTTGCTAACCTACTTTCCTCAATGACTATTTCAAACTTTATCTCTCTTCAAGGTCTTTAATATGGAACCTCCTCCAGTTTCTCAGCTGAAGGATATGACATTATATATTACCCAAACTATTGAGACCATATGCTGAAGAGGTCCTCTTTCCCCCTTCATCATTTCACATCATTCAGGCATGTTTTATTGCTAGCTCTTCCCCTCCCTCTGGGTTGGAATAAAGAGGTAACCATTCTGTAGCAAGGCCAACCTTTTCCCATGTACTCTTTATGCTACCCCCTTTCCACTTCTCCAACAAAATACCTCTAATAACATTTCTACTTTCTTATATTTCACATTTCCTTAGCTACCGACTTCTTCTGTGATGTCTATAAACATGCCTATAAGATCTCTCCAATACTAAAAAAAAATAACTCACATGATCCCTCTGTCTATGTTAACTATCATCCTTTTTCTCTCTCATCCTCCTCAGTTCAGAATATGTACAGGTCCTCTTTAACTATTTCCTGAGGGTTTACTGTCTATGAGGAGTACATGGCTGCTCATGGAAGAGTAGCATCTCTGATATGAGGGATTGCCAAGCCCTTTCCAAGGCTATTTATCTCCCTTTGGGGTCCACTTGGTGTCACTTGTGACTCCAAGAAACTTTAACATGTGGAGTAGCCACACTCTAGTAAAACATCTCCACAGATGGGCTAAACCAGGTTGAAGGTAACCAATGGGCTACAAACCTATTGGTGCATTGGGGGAGGGGGGTCTCCCCTAAGCATGTGAAGACTTCCTCTGACAGAAGGAGTGGATGATAATTTTTGTCTAATGACCACGAAGGGAGATAAAATAGGAGCTGTGGAGCATTTAGATCTTGGTCAGACATCAAAGACACCAAGGTCTTCCACTGTATCCTAGCCCATCACCAGTCAGTCTAACTTTTGTCTTACCTCTGGACTTCAGTGACTCTGGAAGAGAAAGTGAGACAGATGACTTTGTCCAACTCTGCCACACTTACATTTTGTTCATGAACAAACCAAGACATTATCCTGTAATTTCATTGATCATCTTCAAAAATAAAGGACAAACAAAAACATTAAGAAAAGTCTTTTAATTTACTACTAAGCAGAACTGAATGACTGTTTAAAGTTACTAATCAGCCACTTCAATATTTTTCCTTCATACTCATCACTAAGTATAAGCATGATTCATTTCTGGAAAGCTAATAGAGTGGGAGAATGATGTTCTCTCCCACCAGGCTTTCCTGGTATAAATGAGCATTTATTTGGTCTCCTGTGCTCAATTTTATGTAAATGAACTGACTCCATTTTTATGTCTTCTTTTCTATGATATGGGACTTTGTAAGAATTCAACAAATAAGAAAAGATACCAGGATTCAGGTGGCTGTACCTGAGGTGGACACAGCTGTGATCAGCAATGTGTTTAGCCCTGTCCAGAAGTAGACCAAGATGCCCTGAAGATGAGCCAATTATTGGTCCCTTGTCCTTTGTAGGTACCCCATTGGAAAGATTTATCACTTAGGATTTTATTATTTCTAACCTGCTGAATTTTCTTTGAACTATCACATCAGGTGATAAAAAGGACGTTTTATTTATAATGATATTGATAGCTAGGTAAGTCCATCTTCTTCTGTATCTGAAAGCATATATGGGATAACTCCAGTACTATACAGAATAATACAGATGATGTGTACTATATCCTGTTCACCTACTGTTTTCACAATTTCAAATGTCTCTATATTTTGAAAGCTTTTTCATTCTATGTGACTGGAAAACTATGAGTATTTAGTTTAGTTGCATCCATCAAAAATTTACTGGTGGAATTGTGAATTGATCCAACCCTTCTGGAGGGCAATTTGAAACTATGCCCAAAGGGCGATAAAGATTGTCTGCCCTTTGATCCAGCCATAGCACTGCTGGGTTTGTACCCCAAATAGATAATAAGGAAAAAGACATGTACAAGAATATTCATAGCTGCGCTCTTTGTGGTGGCAAGAAATTGGAAAATGAGGGGATGCTCTTCAATTGGAGAATGGCTGAACAAATTGTGGTATATGTTGGTGATGGAATACTATTGTGCTAAAAGGAATAATGAAGTGGAGGAATTCCATGGAGTCTGGAACAACCTCCAAGAAGTGATGCAAAGTGAGAGGAGCAGAACCAGGAGAACATTGTACACAGAGACTGACACACTGTGGTACAAGAGAACTTAATGGACTTCTCCATTAATGGCTTTACAATGTCCCTGAACAATCTACAGGGATCTACAAGAAAAAAAAAAAACTATCCTCAAGCAGAGGACAAACTGAGGGAGTAAAAACGCCGAGGAAAAGCAACTGCTTGACTACAGAGGTTGAGGGGACACGATGGAGGAGAGATGCTAAATGAGCACCTTAATGCAAATACCAACAACAAGGAAATGGGTTCAGAGCAAGGACACATGTGATACCCAGAAGAATCATGTGTCAGCTAGGGGAGGGGTGGCAGGGTGGGGAGGGAAGAAAATTATCTGTTTCCAATGAATAATGTATGAAAATGACCAAATAAAATAATGTTTTAAAAACAAAAACAAAAAAATAAACAAAAATATGTAAGAATTTTTATTAATCAATATTTTACCTGGAAATTGTGGGCAATAGTCTTGCGTATAATAATGTTTAACATTATCATCATTAACAAAATAAGAATAATTATTTTTCTAATGAAACCCATTAAGTGACAGTTGCTATTGCTTATAATCATATCATTTAGTGGGTTAAAATTAAAAAATGATTTAGTGGGATAAAATTAATAAATCTCTCTCTCTGTCTCTGTCTCTCTCTGTCTCTCTCATTCTCTCTGTCTCTCACTCTCTCTGTCTCTGTCTCTCTCACTCTCTCTCTGTCTGTCTCTTTCAGAATTAGTAAAGAAGTTATTATCACAAAAAAGATATTCAGGGACAATGAAAGCCTAAACATTTCCTTCCCCATTACAGTGCTGGTAGAAGATTGTTAAGGTTTCTTATTAGTTATAGTGCAGTTTCCTTGACAACAAGATTTCTGAACAATCTGCCTCTACTTCTACCTCAGAACACTACATACTTTCTCTGAAAGCCCAAAGTTCATTCTTACAAAATTGCCCAGATATTTACTCTGCTGTTAACCTTTGCCAACAAGTTCTACTGACTGTTGAAGAGAAGATGATTTGGGAAATGAGGTGAGTGCAAGGGAAAGCTGTACGTGTAAGGAATGAATTGTTTGACCTAATAGAGGAAATAGATGCTCTCCTCATCTTAGGTCAGGGGGTTGATTCTTGAGTACTGGTGACAAAAAATAGATACAGCACACAGTAATTTTGTATTGCCACTTAATGGGAGAATCTGCTCCATTAAAAGCACATTGGTAACTCCTGAATACTCAAAATCAAGTCTAAGGTAGTAAAATACTAGTCAAAACAATGCCTTAACTGGGCATTAAGAAAGAGTCTACCGAGCTTGCTTTTTGCAGAGGACTGTCAGTGCTTGGGGGTATCTTGGGGTAGCCAGTGCCCATGAGAGTTAGTAGCAGTCAGGAAGAAAGTAACATAAAGAAAATATAAAGAAAATGCCAGAGCTTGCCAAATATGTTATTCCCTTTCAAGGAAGATAGGAAAAATAAACTATCCCAGATGTCCTTGGACGGAATTATCACATTTAAGTTCACTTGCTTGGAGTTCTAAATGTACAGCTATCTTTTATTTTAGTGAAAGACTCATTAAAACATTAAAAAATCATGTGTTAAAGTCAGCACCTAGTGGTACACCTTGTGACATTCTCATAGAATCATAGATATAGAGGTAAAAGGGTTATATTCCAAGGATCTCATTTTTCACCTAAGGAAAGTGAAGCCCAGAGAGGTTAAGTAACTTGTCTATCCAACGTCAATCAGATAAATAAGCACGGAACGATTACTCTGACTCCACGTTCAAGCTTCTTTCTATTGCACAGGATGTGGTAACCGTTGATGTAGTCACCCTTGATTGATGCAAACTTTCTTCCTCCTTTCTACCAAGCATTTTGCCTTCTCCCACTTCAGTAAAAGCCTCTGTTTTTGTAAAAAACTTCCCTGATTAAGTCCACTCAACTCTGATGCTCCTTTACCTTCCATCAATTACATCTGGCTGTTTTTCTTTTTGTATAGTTGGACCTCATTTTATGTGACTAATATACTCTGAGACCCTCACATAAGTTGAAAATCACACATAATAGTGAATCCTAGTATTTAATAAGTATTTTTATATAAGCATACCTGGCACTTTGTGACTTTTCTCAGGCTTATCGGAGCTACCAGCATCACTACTTTTATACTTTGGGGTCATTACTAATGACTAAATAGCATTAATTAGACAAAGGGAAGCCCTGCTCTGATCGACACAAATTGTTACCAGTGAGAGAACTCTAGAGAAAGACTAATGCGGGGGTTAATATTTGACACATAATCATGTAATGGCTCACACTAACACTTTTCAGAGTGAGAATGAGAGTGATTGGATGAATTGCTGAGAAACTTTATACTGCTTAGGAAATGGTGCAGAGTTAGAGTATAACTAATTTTTTTTATTTTACATATGTTTGCCTTTATTTTTTTCAATCATATATTCCTGAATTTGCATGGATTGAGTTCACGATTTTGTATATTCACTTAAGTATTTGCTTTTCTCCATTTAACACATTCAAGCAGTAGTATGATTGATATGTAGGCATCATGGGTGGTTATCATTGAAACTAAATCAAGCTTTAAAAATGTTGCAAATAGAGTGAATTTTGGAAACTCCTTCTGAGGATGGCTAGCAAATAAAATATTTGTCTAAATTGACTTTACTAACTACCTAGTTAAAATTAATGAGTGCTCTTGTTTCTTTTAGAGTAACAGTTTTCTCCTATGCTCTAAAGATGAATTACTCCTGAATAGTTTAGGCTTACTATTAATAACTTGCATTCTCTATGAAGCGTGCTTCCTATTGGTTCTTCAAGTTGAGAGATCTACTTAAGGGAGTGATAGTAAATGTCTAATGACAAGCTCTCTGGGGGAAAAGAGCTCACAGCACACTTTTAAGTTTCTTATCAACAAACCTCCATCATATTCTCAATTCTAGACCAAAAGCACCCAGGAAATCAAGGCCTGATTTCTACTGTTTGTTTATATCTAGGGTGTTAATGGTCACACTGAAAAGTTACCAACACGCACTAATATCTCCTGGATATTGTGCATATCTTGCATAGTCACAGAGACTAGTAATTGATTCCCTCAAATAAAGGCAAACTTAATGAAAAAGAGATGTATTGCGACAGTGTAGCTTGTAGCTAAACACAACTTGGCTCTTTGTTCCTTGGAATTGACAAAAACCTGCAGCCTCAAATCAACTTCTTTTAAAAAAAAATTCATTTAAACCCTTACCTTCCATTTTGGAACCAATACTGTGTATTGGTCCCAAGACAGAAGAGTGGTAAAGGCTAGGCAATGGGGGTTAAGTGACTTGCACAGGGTCACACAGCTGGGAAGTGTCTGAGGTCAGATTTAAACCTAGGACGTCCCATCTATAAATTTACCCTCAATCCACTGAACTACCCAGATGCCTCCTCAAATCAACTTCTTAAGTGAAGAAACCTCAGCTCACTGGGCTGAGTAAGGAACACAGTGAATCCCTAGTCAGGGAAGACTTCATCTGGGAAATGGCCCAAAGCAAGGTGCTGGGAATCTATCCTATCCCTGCAGTTCTTATGAGAGTTAGTAGAACAATGGGATTCCATTTTCTGTTCTTATGTAAGGATAGAGTTGAAATCATCCCATCTCACTTAGCCCTGATACATGTTTCTCAGTGAGAACCCATTGGAGCTATTTAATAGATGTGAACAAAGATCAAGGACAGCTTCTTAGTTATTTGAGGAAGTTTGTTTGAGTTAACTAAGTGCCCTGTCCTCTATAAACACCCTGTAAAAACCATTGTATTATTTGGAATCACAGATTTAAGAGCTGATGATACAGAAAGAAAAAACTTCTTTTCCAAGAGGAGCATGAGGGGGAAGATTATATACATAATACCTATAAGCATATGTGTACAAAATATGTATAGATGTATGAAGAGAATTCCCTTCCACATTGTGACTTTATATATATATATATATATATATATATATATATACTACATATATACATATATATATACTACATACTACATATATATATATGTAGTAATTTCACATGAAAAATTAAATGGGAATTTTGAAAGCAGTTTTGGGGGAAGCCACAGAAAACACTCAAAAATCAACAAATAACAGAAAAAGTTTAGGAATTTGGAAATAAAATATATTTTAATATTATATGACATCAACATTTTTTGTCTTTTAATTTCATAAATATACAAAATTTCTTTTAAAAGTTAAAAAATAAAAAGTTGAAGTGTGAAAAGAACACAAAAGCAAACTGATGACACACAAAGGGTAGAAATGTAGACATATCTTAACACTGGCATACATATAGCCTGTGATGAAATATTTAAGCCAGATTTTATTATAAAGTATTTTAAATGCCCATTAAAAAAACAAAAATTCAGACCTTCTCTGATGCAAAAGGATGGTCAAAGGTAAAAAAATTTCACATGGATTTTTCAGACTGTGAGGTGGCTACATCCCCTAAGATATGAAAGGGATACCTGTAATACATATATGTATGCATATATATAAATATATACAAAGTGAATATAATATGGATATAAACTTTCAGAGTGAATACAGTAGCATCTCTTGTGGTGGATGATTAGTAAAGGTTTCACGTAGAGGGGAGTATTGGGGTTTAGATTTTAAGAAAATCAGTGATTCAAAGAAGCAGAAATGAGAAGGGAATGCATTCCAGGTTGTCAGCCATTGCAAAGACATGGACAGGAGATGAATGGTCGTATGCTTGGAAGATTAAGTCTAGTTAGGTCAGAGAGGAAGGAACCAAATATGTAAGACAACAGGGAATATTAGAAAAGCCTATATTGTGAAGAGTTTTAAAACTAAAAAGAAGAGATTGTACTTGACCTGGATGAAACAGAGAGTCCCTGGAATGTATTGAATTGAAATGTTATGTGATCAGATCTGAGTTTTAAGAAAATCACTTAAAATAAATACATTTTAAGAAGAAAAAAAGAAAATCACTTAGGCAGCTGTATGGAAGATAGACCAAGGTAGGGAGCAGTTTAAAACAAAGAAAATCAAGTTGGAGGCAACTGAAGTAATCTTGAAAAAAGATAATATGGCCAGAAACTAGGAAGATAGCTATGCCTTAATGAGGAGGGAGTATATGTGAGAGATGTGGTGGTAGAAATAACTAAATCTAGGGGGCAGCTGGGTAGTTCAGTGGATTGAAAGCCAGGCCTAGAGATTGGAGGTTCTAGGTTCAAATCTAGCCCCAGACACTTCCTAGCTGTGTAACCCAGGGCAAGACACTTAATTCCAGTTGCCTAGTCCTTACCACTTTTCTGCCTTGAAACCCATACATAGTATTGATTCTAAGGTGGAAGGTGAGGGTTTTTTAAAAAAAGAAAGGAAATAACTAGATCTGACAAATGATTGGATATATGAGGTGAGTTAGAGTGATGATGACAGAATGGCATTGAGGTTATGAATCTGAATGAACGGAAGGTTGGTGGGACTGTTAACATAGTAAGAAAACTTGCTATCATTTTAAATCTTTAACATTCTTACTTCTCCATCTTTCCAGAATTGGCTTGCACTTTGTACTTTAACTTATGCCCTTAGTCATGTTAGGGAAGTAGAAATATTCCTTGGTCCATATTGCGACCTTCAGGGCATCACCATCACTCAGCAGCCTCTTCTCCTTTCAAGTTTTTTTAATTCATATTCATCTCACAATGTCACCAATCTACCAACCTTCCTTCCTTGGTGAGTTCTATTTCTGGGTCACAGTCTTTCCTTTCCAATTCCTGCCCTCATATTAGGGGAAAGATCTGGAGGACTTCTGAACAAGTCATTAGGGATGCATGGAGACAACATCTTCCATCATTCTATTGATGTGATTTGTGAGTGAACTATAGGTCTGCTTTGACAATGTTTTCTGCAAGGAGTGGTTCCCTTGGTGAAAGTAAAGTTATAAAATTAATTAAGAGTTCAAATCTCAGTAGAAGTGATTAGTAGTAGTAGTGATTCAGTCTTTTGGGATTCCCAATCCTCTTATTACTGTGTGTTTTAAAATGGCTCTGAACCCTGGGAGACTACATCTCCCAGAATTCTCTACCTCAGGTTCCTCAGATACATCCCACTTCCTTTGTGGAAGGTACTTGAGAAGATATAAAAGAAGAGAGAAGTGCAGGAAAAGATGCCAAAACTCACACTTCTCTCTTCTTTTATGCTTTCTCAGACACCTCCCAAAAAGGAAGTGGGGTGTGTCTGAGGAAGTTGGGGTAGAGAGTCCTGGGAGATGTAGTCTCCCAGGGTTCAAATCCATTTTAAGATGCACATTTCTCCTTGTGATCCTTATATATTTTATACAGTAAATATATTCTGGACCATATTGTAGAAATTTTTTCTTTTGTGTGCCTCAAAGTTGGTTAAGAGAAAAGTATATTAATGGTATGGGCATGGATAATATATGAATTTTGAATTACATTTATATAATTATATACAAATGATTTTATTCTTTACATTGTAGATGAAATCTAAAGGAAACTATATAATGGTAGAGAAGAGTGCTTTTGTATATAGAAAAAATTGTGAATCATTTGCAGCAATAGCATCAAGCCTTTTTCCTATAAAGGCTCAACTACCAATCCCCTACTCTCTACCTGGGGTTCTTATCCTAAGATATATCATATAATTAAAAAGTTCAAGCTAGAAGAGACTTCTAACATCATATAACCCAATCCCTTCATCTACAAATAAGAAAACTTTGGGAACAAGAAGTTAAGTGATTTGCTCAGGGTTATGGATTTAAGATAGGATTTGAACTTGAATCATTCTGATTCTAGGAAACTAGGCAGAGCATTGGACAGAATATTGTGCATGAAGAGAGGAAGACTCAACTCTCTTAATTCAAATCCAGCCTCAGATACTTACTAGCTGTGCACCCCTGGGCAAGTCTCTTAATCCTATTTACCTTAGTTTCCTCATCTCTAAAATGAACTAGGCAAGGAAATAGCCAACTACTCCAGCATCTTTGACCAAAACGCAAAACAAAAACAAAACAAAACAAAACAAAACAAAAAAACAAACAAATAAACAAAAAAACAAAGTGGTCACAGAGGCAGATACAAACTGAAATAACTCAACAACTTCCTAATTCTTATCCTAGCTCTTGACCCATCAAGCCAAATTACCATTTTAATACCTTCATTGAGTTCCTTGTAACATCAGACATTGTTTCACCAACTCTTGTTTCTTTAAATTCTCCTGATCCTGATTTATGGAACATCATATTTTCCTGGTGTTCTTCTATCACTTCAATTATTCCTTTTGTCCACTTTCTTATACCTATTAACTACAGACATTCTCCAACCCTCTATACTTTCTCTATATAGATTTACTTCCTGAGCCAATTCATTTCAACTCTATGTTGAAAGTTGTGACTCCTACCTCTTTTCCTCAAGCCATGATCTCTCACCTCTGTGCTGGATGAATATTTCCAATTGCCTATGGTATGTCTCCACTTTGATGTTTCACCATCACCTAAAATTCATTATGTTCAAAGCTTGATAGTGACAGGGGATGCTTGACTTAAAAAAGAGAATAAGAGGTGCCTCAAGGTGAAGAAGGTCCACAGATGCCTACACTTAAAATTAGATGGATTGAGAACTAGTCTTTAGTTGTGCTGAAGGGGAATGTAAGTGATTAGATATTTAATATGAATTTATATGAGTAGCAGGGTTCTGAATCAGTGCATGGTATCATAGGTTTAGAACTTGAAAGGAGCTTAAAGACAGAATACTAGATTCAGACTCAGGAAGACTGATTCTGTGCAAATCATTTAACCCTTTCTGCCTTGGTTACTTCATTCATAAAATGGTGATAACAATAACACTCATTTCTCAGTGTTATTGTGAGGATAAAATGAGATAATATTTGTAAAGTACTTTATAAACCTTGAAGTGCTATATAAATGCTATAATCGTTCATTATTAATAATATTTAGTTCAAGTTTCATTTTTATGGACTAGATGTGATTTCATTTTAATATCAAATTTCTAATAAGGAAATTTCCTGAACCAATGCATCCATTCTATAATGTAAAATTTTAGAGGGGTATCTTGATAGGATCACACAACTGAATCTGAGTCTCTTTCCATTATTTTATATAAGAGGGAACATAGACCCTGAGAAATCAAATGATTTGCCTAAGGTCCCCCAGATAGTTGGTGGTGAAACTGGGATTAGACCATCTAATTCCAAATCTTGTGTCTCTCTACTCCACTGTATAGCAATGAGATGGAGTAAGAGCTTGATACATTGGGGAGGACCCAAGTGTGCATTTCTGGAAAAGATGAAGTTGTATCTCTGGTCATTGAGTATAGATCATTGGAGAATTTGGGGAAATGGAGAGGATGCATGATGGGGTAAGGTTGTACATCATTGTTACTTTGAACTCTGGGACAGACTATATGTTGGGTACCTGAGAGAAATGAGTAGAACCAAGAGACTATTTTATGTAGTAACATAAATATTGTATTGAAAGAAAATTTTAATCCCTACCTTCTGTCTTAAAATCAAAAGTATCAGTTCTAAGGGAAGAGTAGTAAGGACTAAGTATTTGGGGTTAAGTGACTTGATCAGGGTCACACAGCTAGGAAGTGTCTGAGACCAAGTTTGAACTTAGGACTTCTCTTTTCCAGTTCTGGCTCTCTATTATCCTCTACATAAATATTGTTGAAAAATAATTGCAAATATTATAATATTCAAATTACTTTTATTTACTATACATTTTAATATTCTGAGTGCAATAAATATTCAAATCAACTACAAAGGACCTATGGAGGAAAATGCTATCTACCTTCAGAGAAAGAACTAATGAAAAAACGTTTGAAATGAAATGAAAGAAGTATGCATAGTATGGTTTTATATTTATATATGTAAAACCAATGTACACTAGAGAAGACCACCATTTGACCATAGATATAGATATAGGTACATATAGATATTTATATCTATAGATCTATATCCATTTATCTGTCTACGTGAATGTATATGAATAGCAGGACCATGAATCAGTCCATGGTATCATATATTTAGAACTTGAAAGGACCTTAGATGCAGTCAAAGAGTGGCCTTCTTTAATGCAGGTGGGGAGGGAGGGAGACAGTTCAGAATTCTAAATGTAACAAAAAAAATTTAATTAAATTAATTAAAAAAAAACACATCCTAGGTCCCAGTGCAAAACCTTAGAGTGAAATAAGCTTTTGGGAAACTTTAATGATGGATCACTGGAAAATGTGTATCTGATTTTCACAGATTCAAGGTCCCAATTATCTCCATATAGAAGAAGAGTACACCCATTCTGCCACAAGAAAATTCAGAACAAGAATTTGAGGCTACACATTTGTAGAAACATTTTAATGTAACTTACTACCATATCCTCCAAAATTATTTCTCACTTAACAACAGTAACAGATGGCTTTTAAATAGTGATGTAAGGATTACAAAGTGCTTTACATATTATCTCATTTGACCCTCACAACAAACCTATGTGGTAGGAGTTATTATTAATATTTTCTAAATGAGGAAATAAAGATTAAGGTATTTGCTCAAGTCAAACAACTAGGAAGTGTCTGAGGTGGGATTTGATCTCAGATCATCATGAGTACAAGTCCTAGCCCCTGGTGACTAACATTAACTCTTCTATTTGGTATTGATATTGTTAGCAAAACCACACATCATCTAATTTCCTTTGCTGGTAATCTTTCCTTTCTTCCTTCATTCCTTTCTTCCTTCATTCCTTGCTTCCTTCTTTCCTCCCTCCCATGTCCTTTCTTTCTTTCTTTCTTTCCTTCCTTCCTTCCTTTCTTCTTTCCTTCCTTCCTTCCTTCCTTCCTTCCTTCCTTTCTCCTTTAGTCTTTGAATTGATACTAAGTATTGATTCCAAGGCAGAAGAGAGACAATGGCTATACAATTGGGGTTAAGTGACTTGCCCAAGGTGGCACAGCTGGTGCCAGATTTGAATAGAGGACCTCCCATTTCCAGGCTTGACTCTCTATCCACTTAGCTACCTAGCTGTCCAACTAGTAATTTTTCAGTGGAGTCATCTTTTATTTTTTTTCTTTCATTTGTTAAATAAACTTTGCTCCGATCCCAGATTTTGGGACAAAAATCCACTATTTCATAAAAACTGCTGGGAAAATTGGAGGACAGTGTGGGAAAGATTAGGTTTAGATCAACACCTCACACCCTACACCACGATAAATTCAAAATGGGTGAATGACTTGAACATAAAGAAGGAAACTATAAGAAAATTAGGCGAACATGGAATAGTATACATGTCAGACCTTTGGGAAGGGAGGGGCTTTAAAACCAAGCAAGACTTAGAAAGAGTCACAAAATGCAAAATAAATAATCTGGAATACATCAAATTGAAAAGTTTTTGTACAAACAAAACCAATGTAACTAAAATCAGAAGGGAAGCAACAAATTGTGAAACAATCTTCATAAAAAACCTCTGACAAAGGTTTAATTACTCAAATTTACAAAGAGCTACATCAATTGTACAAAAAATCAAGCCATTCTCCAATTGATAAATGGGCAAGGGACATGAACAGGCAGTTCTCAGCCAAAGAAATCAAAACTATTAATAAGCACATGGAAAAGTGTTCTACATCTCTTATAATCAGAGAGATGCAAATCAAAACAACCCTGAGGTATCACCTCACACCTAGCAGAATGGCTAACATGACAGCAAAGGAAAGTAATGAATGCTGGAGGGGATGTGGCAAAGTAGGGCCACAAATTCATTGCTGGTGGAGTTGTGAATTGATCCAACCATTCTGGAGGGCAATTTGGAACTATGCCCAAAGGGCGATAAAAGACTGTCTACCCTTTGATCCAGCCATACATAGCACTGCTGGGCTTGTACCCCAAAGAGACAATAAGTAAAAAGACTTGTACAAGAATATTCATAGCTGCACTCTTTGTGGGGGCCAAAAATTGGAAAATGAGGGGATGCCCTTCAATTGGGAAATGGCTAAACAAATTGTGGTATATGTTTGTGATGGAATACTATTGTGCTAAAAGGAATAATAATGTAGAGGAATTCCATGGAGACTGGAACGACCTCCAAGAAGTGATGCAGAGCTAAAGGAGCAGAACCAGGAAAACATTATACACAGAGACTAATACACTGTGGTACAATCGAAGGTAATGGACTTCTCCATTAGTGTCATTGCAATGTCCCTGAACAATCTGCAGGGATCTAAAAAACACTATCCACAAGCAGAGGATAAACTATGGGAGAAATAGCAACTGCTTGACTAAAGGGGGAAGGGGATACGACTGAGGAGAGACTCTAAATGAACACTCTAATGCAAATACCAACAACATGGAAATGGGTTCGAACCAATAACACATGTGATACCCAGTGGAATCGTGCGTCGGCTATGGGAGAGGTGGTGGGAAGGGGGGGGAGGAAAAGAAAATGATCTTTTTTTCCAATGAATAATGTTTGGAAATGACCAAATAAAATAATGTTTAAAGTGAAAAAAAATAAACTTTGCTCCAAAATATTATTATGTCACCTATCTAAATATTTCTTAGATATAACTATTCTTAATTTCTGTTTCTACCATACTAGTCTAGATTATTTTCTACTACTTGACCACAAACATAAAAAAAAAGATTTTTGTTCATAGTGTTTTAATGAAAATAAATACATAAGAAAGTAAAGGAAAAAAATCACTCCCTCTGTCTTACTGCAAATTGTCTCCCTCTGATCTTTCATTGTTCTGCCACAACTTAATATTCCCATTCATTTCTTTTTGGGGGGATTTTGAGCCTCTGGGTTCAGAAATTATATTTCACCTTTTGACCTACCCTTTTTACCTCTGCTATTTTATCTTTGTTGCTTTTTTTAGTGATACCTCTAGCTAATTGCAGTGACTAGTACTATCCCTTGACTCCTCTATGACATGACATATATCTGGTGTCCTACCTCTCTGGAAACCATGTTGAACTACAAACAATATTTTAAACTATATTATTTCTAAAGCTCGGTTTATCCATGCCACTTCTCAAGCTGTCACATGAAAAATTTATTATGCAATTTTCTTGAATAAAGTGGAGGAAATAATAGTAGTTGGGGAGATTTGAACTATATGACTACATCTCAAATGAGAGATTTATTTTTGTTCTCTAAAAATACTTAATTTTTCTCAGTTACATGTAAAAATAATTTTCTGGCATTGATTTTCTGAAGATTTTTTTTAGTTCCAAATTCTCTACCTCCAACTTTCCCCTTTATCTTCCCTGTAACCGTAAGCAATTTGATATTGGTTATACGTGTGCTTTCATGCAAAACATTTCCATTTTTGTCATGTTGTGAATGAAGACATACATATTAAAAAATAACAAAGAAAATAAAGTGGAAAATGGCATGTTTTCATCTACATTCAAATTCCGTCAGTTCTTTCTCTGGAGGTAGATAGTGTTTTTCATCATTAGTCTTTGGGGATTGTTTTGGATCATTGTGTTGCTGACAATAACTAAAGCATTCACAGTTGTTCATCATCTAGTATTACTATTACTGTGTACAATGCTGCCTTGGTTCTGCTCACTTCTCTCTGCATCAGTTCAGTTCCCAGGTTTTTCTGAAATCCTCCTGATCATTCAATTGATAAATCTTAATGGTCAATTATGAAAGATATGTCTAATGCAATAGTTCTAAGATCTGTGCTTAGCCTTGTGTTCACCTTTTTTTCAGTGAGTTGGATAAAGGCATAGGCAATATATCCATTAAATTTGTAGAGAATACAATTAGGAGAGTCTATAAACATGTTGTATGAGAGAATCAGAATGCAAGATAAGATGCCGGCAAGCCAAGATTATTAAATATAATCTAACAGGATGGAATTTAATTAGCATAAAGGCAAAGTCTTTTACTGGTGTTAAAAAATCTCACTTTAGAAGTATAAGATGGAGGAGGCATAGTTAGATCACAGTTAAACCAAAAGATCTGGAGAGGTTAGCAAATAAAAAATCATAAATGAGCATGTGTGACAGTCAAAACCTTAATGTGATCTTGGCTAGTTACACAAAGAGATCTACAGTGCCCTGCACTAGAGACTTAGCAATTCACTAAAAATTGCCAAAGTCAGACCATTTCTGTTATGGTGTTTGGAGTCTTACATTCCAAGAAGAACATTGATAACCTAGGTAATGTATAAAGAGGGTGAACAGGAGAGTAAAAAACTCAAGATTTTATTTAATGATAAACATTTGAAACAAATGGCAACAATTAAGTTATTAAAATTTTTGAGTTATGTTCTAGACATCTTCATGTACTTTAAGGTATATTTCATGGAGGAAAGGCTAGATTTTTCTGTTTTATTGCCAAATGCAGAAATAGAATCAATGGTTGGGAAAACTAAAGAGGCAAATTTTGGCTTAAAAATGAGGAAAACTTTCTAACAATTAGAACAATCACAAAGTGGAATGGACCGCTGCAGAAGGAATTTGGTTTCACTTCACTAGAGGCCCTTAAATACAAAGAATCCTTGTGTGGAAATGTCTTGCACTATAAGGTCTTTTGAAATTTATTCTCATTTGAAATTCTGGTATTGGTTTTGTGACTGGTTGTTTTTCTTAGATTATTGAGAGATATTATTACTTAGTACAACTCAACTTCATTCCATGAGAATAATGACCATGTTCTCTGCAGAATTCTGCTGCTTTGCTATTTGGGTATCTGAGACATTTCCTACAATTGACCTTTTTCATAAGTGGGTACATCTTCCTCTTGGTCATCTGTTTATTAGAATAAGGGAAGTATGCCTTGGTCTTTATTCCTCTTACCACTTTTTGTGACTTTTTGTTGTTAAAACATGTATAGTTTCCTACACCAAACGTCTCTCTTCTTTAATTCTGAAAGTTGATTCTATTTGGGAAAAATGACTATTTTCACGAAATCAAGATAGTACAATATAATCTACTAAAATAGTGCTTTATTAATAAAATAGCCTACTCATGAAATGGGTATATTTTCCTATTCTATTTTTAGAAAGCCAAAGGGAACCAAATGCTTTAAAATTCATTGCAAGTAATTGACTTTATTCCCCTCAAACTTATATGTGACATGACATTCAATAAGTACTGAAATATAAATATAAATAAATATAAAAAGAATATTTAAAATCAAAATCAAATGCTGACCTAATGTAATGAATTCACAGAAATAATAGCTAACAATCTGTTTAATTGTAGTCTAGGCAATACACATTCCTCATAGTTGAAGAACAGTCTCCTCCAATCTTTTTTCCTTATTTGTTCATTCTTGACTTTGACTCAGAAGAATGATCTTGTTGGTCAGCATTAATCCTCCATGGACATTTTTAAGTGATTAGTGAAAGTGACCACTGCAGCTGTGGTCAGTTTTCAAAGAATGCAATAGCCTCTTTCCCATGACTAGGTTCTACTCAATCAATTTAAAGATCAGAATTGTTGTAGTGCTGTTATTTAGAAACCCAACCCAACTACACTATGTGTATATATTCTTACATCTTCAAGGGTGGAAAGAGGAAGAGGCAGGTGGGACCTCATTGCCTGGGGGTGTTACAGCAAGAGAGGAATTGGGTGTTCTGGTTGTCTATACCTTTGTTTGGTGGATCCTGCTGTCCTGTGAGAAACTCCTGAGGAGTCATGTGTGCCAGTCATGTTGTAGAGCTGTTGTGAGTGTTTAGGAATGGAGAACAAAAGGAGATCTGAGCTATAATTGATCTGTGTCAGAAGGTCAGTAGAAAGCCACATTCTTGATAGCACCTTCTGAGCTGTTTCCTCTCCCTTAGAGCGTTTCTGTTTTGGAGGTTAAGGGGCCTTACAGACAGAGGTCAAAAGACCTTTACAGAGGCTTCTGTTTTTATCTTCAATTTCACACAACTGGATATTGCCTTCCCCGGAAACATGAGAAGTCAACAGATGTACTCAATGGGGTAATGAGTGTCTGTAGGTATAGCTTCTAAATTGTGAGAATTGTGGTTAGGATATCTTACTACAGTGAGTCAAATAATTAAATAATGGTAGTTCTTCATTTGTAAAGGGGAGAGGGGAAGGGAACAAACTCTTATAGAGCACTACCCTGTGCTAGGCACTGAGATGAGCAGGAGGTCTTTAGGGATCATGTAATCTAATGCTACTATATTACAGATGAAGAAATGTGGACCAATAGAGGCTTAAAAGGAGACAAAAAAGAGAATGCACTTATTCAGTGCCTACTACGAACTAGAGCTTTATAAGTACTCTCTTTTTGGGTCTCACAAGTCTGGGACGGAGTTGATATCATTACCCTTATTTCACAATTAAAAAAAAAAAAAGACACAGGTGGGGTTGAAATGATTTGCCCAGGGTCAGTTCTGAGGTCAGATTTGAACCCAAGTCTTTTCAACTCCACATCTAGAGCTTTATTCACACTAGATACCACAAGCAAAATTCTGTCAGTAATCCTTAATTACAGAAAAAGTAGAGATATAGAGAATCATGAACTTTGGATCTGGAAAGAGAGCATGGAGGTTCAAATCTGAGTTTTGCTACTTACTGCATGTATTACCTTAGATATGGTCCATCCCTTCTCTCTCTCTCAGATTCCTGATCTGTAAAATAAGTGAGTTGGGCTCAATTGCTTTAGAAATCCCTTCCAAATCTAATTCAATGACCATATGAGACAGCTACATAGAACAATGGATAAAGCACTGGTCCCAGAGTTAAAATGTTCTGAGTTTTAATTCTGACTCCATTACTAGTTGTGTGACCCTGGGCAACTAACTGCTTCTATTTGCTTCAATTCCCTCATCCATAAAATGAAAATAACAGTAGACCCTCTCTCCCAGAGTTGACTTCAGGATGAAATGAGAAAATAGTTGTAAAACACTTAGCAAACCTTAAAGTACTATTTAAATGCTAGCTACTATTATAAATATGTACATATATACATATACATCTTCTGACAGGGATCTTTGTAAATCTGGTGAAAGTCCAGAAGTTGAGGTGCTCACTCCATGAAGGTTCTCTGATGTCATTCATTTAACAGAAAATATTATTCTTTTTATTGTATTATAATCTATTTTTAGGTGGAGACTGTCAGATTTTATACTTTTATCCTTACCAACTCAAACAGTGTCTTAAAAATAATACACTTGCAAGCCTTCATTTACTGAGGTGAAATTGCTAGTAATATTCCCCACATATAACATTCTGTCCCCTATTTCTTTAGTACCAGTGTAGTACTCAGTGCTTGGATTATATTCCCTCTCCACTCTCTTATTTTATAATGCCTATTTTCTATCTAAAGAGTACTTGCTGCTTCTGCAGTCACAGGGCATGAGTTGAAACTGCACCTCTAATGGTTCTTAACCTTGTGACTTTTGGCAAGTAACATCACCTACTGAGTTTTATTTCCTTTCTCTATAAAAGAGTCCTTCCTCCATTTGTCTATCAGGTTGATCTTCTTTAACCCTAGGGGTGACCAGGTCACCCACCTATTCAATAAACTCCAATGGTTCCCAAACACCTTCAGGACCCAAATACAAAATTAATTGTTTGCCACCTTTTCCCCTCCTACATTTTCAGTTTTCTTGCAACTTTCTCCACTCTCCAACATATGATCTGCCATCCAGTGACACTGGCCACCTTGCTCTTCCTCACCCAAAACAGTCCATCTCCTGCCTGAAAGCAAATCCTATATCCTTACAACATGCCTCTGGGATTTTTACTGCTGCCTTTCATTCCTAGAATGTTCTGCCTCCCCATCTTCTCCTCCATCCTTTTCTGACTTCCTTCAAGTCCCAGACAAAATGCCAGCCTATTATAAAAATCTTTCCCAAGCCTCCTCAATGCTAGTATCTTCATTCTGTCTACTATTTCCAGTTAATCCTGTATATATCTTGTTTGTACAAAGTTATCTCCCATTAGATTTAAGACTTCTTGAGGATAGGGACTCTTTATTTGTATTCCCAGAGCTTAAGACAATGTCTGGTGTATAGGAGGTGGTTGATAAAATGCCTGTTATCAGTGTGCAAACACCCAATAAATACAGTTCCAAGAGGCTCATGGTGAGAAAGGCTTTGCACCATCATAGGAGAAACTGATGGAGTCTGAATGCAGACGGAAGCACTTTATTTCCTTCATTAATTTTTTTGTCTTATATAAGTACCATATGTCTTCTTTCACAACATGATGAATATGGAAATATGTATTGCATGGTAGCACATGTATAATCTGTATCATATTACCTGCTGTCTTGGGGAGGAGAGAGGAGAAAGAGGGAGGGACAGAATATGAATTGTGAGATGTCAGAAAATGATTGTTAAAAATTGTATCTACATGTAACCTGGAAAAGAAAAATATCACAATTTTTTTAAATGCTGATTGACAGACTTGAGGATTCAACAATATGGTCTCCAAAATCCCTTCCAGATGTATATCAGTTGAAGTGTAACCTTATGATGCCTTTGCTGATCACTTAGCTGCTAGGGCTCTCTTTTTCCCTCCAAAATTATGTTATTTATTTTGTATTACTTGAAAGTATAAGCACATTTATATATATATATATATACACACATATATATACATATATACACACATGTATATACACTATATATACATACATATTTATATACACATACATACATATACACAGAAGTACATATACATGTGGAAACATGCATGTGAATGTACACACATACATATATATTTATATACATATAACAGAATATCCCCAAAGACTCAGTTGTAGTTTTATTTACTTTTTAAAAATAACTTTAAATTGCAGAAAGACTTTTGGGACACTCTGTGTTTGTGTGTGTGTGTGTGTGTGTGTGTGTGTGTGTGTGTGTGTGTGTGTGTGTAGCACATGGTACATATTGCCTTCACCTATAAAATGTAAGCCCTTTGAGGGCAGATATTATTTCATTTTGTCTTTGTATCCTCAGTAACTGACACAAAATGGGCATTTATTTAATTGCTTGTTATGTTAAAAGGAGTAATAGTGGAGGAATTCCATATGAACTGGAACAACCTCCAGGAATTGATGCAGAGTGAAAGTAGCAGAACCAGGAGAACCTTGTACACAGAGACTGATACACTGTGGCACAATCGAATGTAATGGACTTCTCTACTAGCATCAATGCTATGATCCAGGACAATTTGGAGGGACTTATGAGAAAGAACAATATCCACATCCAGAGAAAGAACTGTGGGAGTAGAAACACAGAAGAAAAACAACTGCTTGATCACTTGGTTTAATAGGGATATGATTGGGAATGTAGACTCTAAGTGATCCCCCTAGTGCAAATATCAATAATATGGAAATAGGTCTGGATGGATTTTACACATGTAAAACTCAGTGGAATTGTGCATTGGCTTTGGGAGGGAGGTGGGAGGAGGGGAGGGAAAGAACATGAATCATGTAACCATGGAGATTTTTTCTTAATTAATAAAATTAAATTTAAAAATAAATAAATGCTTTTTGACCAATACTAGAGAGCAAGTCATTAGGGAATGATTATATTCATTGCGGTTAGGGGCAGAAACAAAATACTGCATTTAAATATTAAGACACTTAAGGGATTCTTACCCATTGCATTGTCAGGAGGAAGAGGCATAGCAAAGGAAACCTCTGGAAGTTTCTTTCACCATTCACCTTCCTCCCACATTGCCCACACCCCCCCCACCCCCAACTCCTAAAAAAATCTATGGAGTGCAGATTTTCCTTTGTCATGTCCATTGGTTTAGGGGCAACTTGGACATGGAAAATGTATACTTAGATCTAAGTAAGCTTCAGTAATTACCAAGCCACACAACAGTGTAATTAAGCCAAACATTGAGTGATGAAAACCCAATACAATTCACCAAAAAACTGTCTCCTGATGCTAAAAATTCCTCTAATGGGATCTACATTTAATGGATTAAGAATCTTTCTTGCTAAATAAAAAAGGTTTGAAGAATATAAATTTGACTTCAGGCATATATTTAAAAGGTCCTTTATTTCTGCCATCTGACCTGTATGTTTTGGAGTATCAAAGTATCATTTGTGTAGGTTTGGTTCTAATTAGGGTTTGAAAATTATTGTTTGACTGTATGCCTGTAAGAACCTAAAGAATAAGGCAGGGCATGGGGTGGGGGTGCCGGTGGGATTTGGGAATAGGGAGAAGGAATTATCCTGCAGATTAGAATTTACTTCAGCAAGGCATCCAGTTGTTTGTTGAATAACCCCAGTGTCCTTCACCTCAAAACCTTGCCCGGAAGGCCATTCCAAACATTTATTACTTGCAGAGTGAAAAAATGCTTCCTTATGTCTGCTCTGAATTTATTTTCCTTTAACTTTCATTAAAGGCCCTTTGTGTAGCATGAGCTGAGCTAAAAAAGTAACCTACATTATCTACACTTATGATTCTGTACACTTTAATTAGATCCTACCCATGTGTGTCATTTATGGAGCCGGATAGGTTTTTTTTTTCCACCTCTCCTTGTGATTCATTCCTTTTCATCTATTGTTATCTTGCTTTCCGCTTCTCCCTTTCTTTCTCTCTCGCTTATTTAGTTTCATTTTTCAAAATAACTGGCAGGATGTGAATCTGGTCCCCTGAAAACCATCTGACTGGAATACTTTTGTAACATATAACCCACATTACATGTGTCGTCCTAACTAAAGACGACACAAACAGCAGAAGAGACATGCAACAATGATAATGTTTCTGCTCAGAGCCCCCATGGGATTAGGCATCCTGGATAACGAACTACAAGGATTTGGTCCTTAATGATACCTTTTTTCTATCCCTGGTAACCCCCAGAGGCTCATATCAATAACTATTAATACTCCTGCAATACTCTCACTAATAATGCTAAGTGAAGAAGGAGCAGAGGGCTTTGGGAAATCGTTACAGCTACATGCTGGAAGGCATGCTTTACTCTTTCCAGAGAATCTCCCTGCTTTCTTTTAGAAGTAATCTTAAAGACATTTAATGTTCCATCTGTTTGATTTTTAAAAAATCATCCAAAAACTCTTTTTAGCTGACCCTGACCCTTCCCCAGTGATTGAGAGTAGAATTAAATTTTGTATCCCAAGTAAAATGCGGGCAGGTGGACATAAACTAAGATTGCAGATGGAAGCATGACATCTAATTTTGGACATAGAATTGAGGCCAGGTGTGAATTTAAACCAGTACTTCCCCTTCCTCCAACACCCCACCCCTCATTTCAGGAGATGGTTACATATGTTCCATCAAAGCAATATACTATAAGTCAAATCAGGACTTGAGATGGGTAGGAATAAATAGACACTTAAAACGAGCCTCTTACCTTTCATTACCCCTTTCTCTGACCCCTGCTATTTTTGCTGTACCTCCTCCTTCTTCCCAGTCTTCTTGCATTTTATATCCTCCCACCATGTAGTGATGCTGACCTCTTTGCTATTCCTCCCCCAAGACAGTACATCCCCTAATTGCATTTTCTTTAGTTGTTTCCTTTGCTTGGAATTCTCTCTCTCTCTTCAGCTCTACCACTTATCTTCCTGGGCTTCCTTCAAGTCTCATCTAAAATCCTACCTTCCAAAGGAAGTATTTTTTTCTGATGTTCTTTAATTTTAGCATCTTCCTTCTATTGACTGTTTCCAAATTATGCTCTATAAAGCTTGTTCATACATACACATGTTTCCATATTATCTCCCCCATTAGATCATGATCTCTTTTCAATTCAGGACTTGTCTTTTTCCTCTGTTTCTCCATTGCTTAGCACAGTGTCTGACACACTTAATAAATGTGTATTGATTGTTCATTGTCTTATTGACTGATTGCTAGGTGAATGGGCACTGAATGGGATGTGAGTTGGAGTTTGTATGATAAAGGAGGGAAAGTCAGAGAACTGAAGAAGATCAGAATATAGTGTATTAAAAGGAAATGTGGTATAGTAGGAAAAAGACTATATTTAAAATCAGAGGACTTGAGTTCCAATTATGCTTTAATGTTTAGTGCCTATTCAATGTTGGGCAAGTCATTTAAATTCCCTGGGGTTCAATATTCCTGTCTTCAAAATAAAGAGGTTGGACTAAATGACCTCTATTATGAAGATCCAAAACTATGTTAACAAATGGCAATTTTTACATGTTTAGAGACAAGACTGGAAATTAAAACTCACCTCCCAAGAGAATATGAACATAGCTCTGCATTTTTAACCCCAAACCTAGTTCTAAGAATTATTCAGTTGACTAGAATTATGACATAGGACTAGAAATGATCTTGTGTTATTTGGTCTTTGTTCCTGCACTGAGGCAGACATGCCCCTCAATTTAGAGACAAATAATCATCTATTCTACTTTCAGGTATTGGAATGAAGTTGATCCTGAAGTCAAGAGGAAAAAGGCTACCTAATGGATTTTAAAAAACATAACAAAACTGGATTTGCTTGTTCATTAAGTTGAATAACCCATTTTAATAGATTGAATCAGTTATTTTTGGCATCCTGTAAACATAGCATTTAGGGAAGGAAGGTTTAAGGAAAAGTCTACCTTCTAGTTATCAGTTTTCCCAGCCATGAAACAGAGTAACTGTTCTCCTTGGGCAAACAAAACCCTTGCTTTCAAACATTAAGTTAATTAATTGTAGAGGGATAGGTGAGATGAAACTTTTAAACATGATGCAGGTCAGAACAAGGGTTTATTTAGGTAATGTTACTCCCCCTGAATTTGAAGAAAAGGAGAACATGAAAGGGAATTCTGTACACACAAGAAAGAACCAAAAGGGAAGTCACAAAATTGTTTTCTCAATCTATATAACAGTGGAGGCAGCACCAAAGTGCGGGTCAAGACACACCCAGATTTCTTTCAACTTTCAGAGGACTAGATCCATATTGGTGTTTTTAATTTTAGCACAAGAGAGGTCATATTACCTCGTGGAAAATCGCAAATAATGTCAAAATGTATTATGGAAACCAACATTAACACTAAGCGGGCTTGAAAGTTCTTGCCAGAAATGACACTATAGTTCAAGACCACACTGACTGGCTGGAATTAGGCATCTCTCTGGAAAGCATTGCTTGTCAAAAGTAAAATGTTATGACATGATTGCATGCTCCTACAACTAGATCAGTGTGGCTCATGCATTGGGAAGTTAGCCATGGCTACCAAAAAGGCTCAATTTACCCACTGATTCAGTTTCATTAATAACAATATCTGACATTTATATGGCATTGTAAGACTTGTGAAATGTTTTCCATGCATTATCTCATTTTATCCTCACAACAACCCTGTGAGGTAACTATTAGACGTATTATCATCCCAATTTTGCATATGAAGAAACTGAGGCAGAGGAAGTAAGGAACTTTCTTAGGAGCCTATGACTGCTAAGTGTCAGAAGCAGGATTATTGCTCTGGCCTCTTCTAAGTCCAGGTTTAACATTTTTTCACACACTACAATCCTAAATAAATTGAGAACCAAAATATTAATTGAACTAATAAGAAAGACAGTATAATGGGCTATCAGATATAGATATGGTACGCATGACTGTCCTCATATATAGACAGAATCAGCAATCACTTATAGTGTGACTTGACACTCCCTTCCTGTGACGCACACATCTCTAATACTCACCCAAAATACATTGCTCCATCTAAGAATAATAGTATTAATGGTTGCATTCTGGGACTTTCAAAAGACACAGAATCACAAAAGTTAGATCAAATCTCACTGGCTATTTAGCCCAAACCTTACCTAGAAATCCATGCTATGATATTCCCAACAAGTAATTATCTAGTCTCTGCTTAAAGATTTTCAACAAGGAGGGACCCCCTGCCTTCTAAGAAAGACCTTTATTTATATGTAGCTCTAATTGTTAGGAAGGTCCCCTTACTTTTAGACCTGAATTTGCCTCTTGTAATTTCCATCCATTACTCTTGGTTATGCTTGGTTCTGGAAGCTGGTTCTAGAATCAATAAGATCAGAAAAGGTAAATAAATGGTGATTCTTAGAATAAAACATGCTATTTCTGGTGTATTTTGACTGCATAACGTACAATGGACCTTATCACTTATTTATGCCTAGAAGGCAAACCTCTCATATTCAAGATCACATCTCTTTATTTATTTTTTGGTTGCCACCTCATACTATCAATGTATAGTACTTGTAATTCACCCCTCCCCCAGTTTTGTTTTGTTTTTGTTTTTTTAATGAGACTACTGCCTAACTTTGTACCCAATTTATACCTGAAAAGTTAATTTTTTGAACCTAAGTGTAAGACTTTACATTTATCACTGTTACTTTCTATCCCAATAGATCTAACCCAGGACTCTATCTTCCCAATATTCTTTTGGATCCTGACCTGTTAAGTCATGTATCAGTTATCCTTCCCAAACTTGATTCATGTATGTCACAGTGCAGAGTATTGGATTTGGAGTCAGGAAGACCTGAGTTCAAATCTGGTTTCAGATACTTACTAGATCTATGACAGTGAACAAGTCACTTAACCCCTGTCTGCCTCAGTTTCCTCATCTGTTAGATGAGGATAATAGTATTATTACTTTTCAGATATCACTCTCCCAGGGTTATTTTAAGGATCAAATGGAAAAAATAATTGTAAAACATTCAGTGCAGTGTCTGACACATAGTAAGAATGGTAGAAATGTTAGCAATATTATATCTTTATCCAAGTCATTAATTGTTTAAAATGTTAAATGGCACAATATCAAACACAAATCCCTGGGATATGACAATGGAGACAGCCTGCCTAACTGATATGTAGCCATTACTTACAACTTTTGAATCCAGCCATTCAATAAGTTCTAAATTCAGATATGGGTACTTCCATTTATAGCCTATGTCTCTCCAAATTTTTTCTCATGAGAATGGTATAAAGTATTTTAGCAAATGTCTTATTAAAAATAATTAAACTACTTCTACAAATAGCTTAATAATTCATAACAAAAAAGGAAATAAGATTTGTCTGGCCTGACCTATTCTTGATGAAGCCAAGCTAGTTCTTTATAATGACCACTTCCTTTTCTACATATTCACTAATCTCATATTTAATGATCGTTTGTGGAATTTTCCCAGGAATAAAAATCAAATTCACTGTCCTATAATTTTGTAACTCTGTTTCCCCCCCAAAAAAAAAACCAATTCCTTTTCTCCAGCCTTGTTGTTTTGCTCTTGTTTAGCTTTTTTCAACTCCTCATGACCCCATTTGGGGTTTTCTTGGAAAAGATATTGGAATGTTTGGTCATTGTGTTTCCCAGCCCAATTGACAGATGAGAAAACTGAGGCCAGTGGAGTCAAGTAGTTTACTCTGGTTCATAGCTAGTAAGAATCTGAGACCATATTTGAACTCAGAGAGATGAGTCTTCCGGATTCAAAGCTTGGTACTCTATCCACTGCACCACATAGCTGCCCCTAGCTTTGTGACACTAGTAGTAGCATAGCAATTGACTCCACTACTTCTTTTGATACCCAAGGATATAATTTACCTGAGACAGGCTATTTGAATTCAGCAAAGGTAGTTAAGTGTTTTCTTAATATCTCTTATTTAACTTAGCTAAGAAATCCATACTAGCCATTTTTGTTTTATGATTTCCTGCCCAAATCATAGGCTACATATCTGTAAAGGTTCTCAGAGACCATCTAACTCAACTGATTTATTTTATAGATGCAGAAACTAAGACAAAACTTTAAACAGCTTGCCCCAAGTAATACACAAAATAAACTTGAGTCATTCTCCTTAACAGCAAAAACAGATACTACTAAGTAGAAGTTAGATTGCTCCATTTTTTCTCCATTTTTCTCCATTTTCTCCATTTTTATTTATTGCCTCAGTTTTTTAAAAAAATGTCCCTTTTATGATTACCCTCTTTCCCCCATTATAGCTGAAAAAATATGCCTTTTTGTTATCCTTAGCCTGTCTTACAATCCTTATTTGATAGATAGCATTCTTGGGACTATTTTTATAGTATCACACTTTTACATTCATCATCTGTTGCCTGTTCTTGCCTTTATGTTATATATATAATACAAATCTAATATATGTATGCATATAGAAATATATGCATATGTGGATATATATATATTCTTCTGTTTATATGGGTTGATGAGATCTCTGAGCATCCACAACAGTCTCAACTATATGGTAGGTGCTAGAGATACAAAAAATGAAACAGTCTCTGGCCTCAGGGAACTTACTTTCTCCTAGAATGGCTCTCATAATAAGGTATAGTCAATCATATTGTGATAATAGTGCCTCAGAGTGTTATATAAGTTTGTATTTTTTCAAAATATATTTACATTCATTACATAATTTTATTTTTATAGTAGGATCAACACCAGGTCACTAGGCATAATATGTAGTTATAACTCTAACTTATAGATGAGGAATGTTCAGGAAATATAAGTAAAACTCAAAGACTGGTCAAGACGGCAAGCCAGGTTTCTTGACTCCTAAACTAAAATCCTGTCACTAAAACATGCTTCTGTGCCAGTCTACAGGTCATCAAGATGCTACCTGTGGATATAAGGGACAAGTTTGGGACTCTTGTGAAGAACAAACTTGGTATGACAAAAAGTTCTAAGCTCAGTCAAAAAGTCAAGATTTGCCCAGTGGAATTGTGCGTCAGCTATGGGAAGGGTAGGGGAGGGGAAGGAAAGAATATGATCCTTGTAACCAAGGAATAATGTTCTAAATTGGCTAAATAATATTTTCCAAAAAAAAAAAGCTGAGATTCGAATTTTAGCTTTACAACTTCCTAACTATGTGACTCTGGATGTCACTTTTCTTCATACAACTCTTTCTCTGAATTATTTCCCTGTGTGTCCTAAGAATTTCATTTTTAAGAATTTTCTCTCCTCCCAGATCTCTCCTATTCCTCCTTCCTCTAATTATTTCAAAGGTTGTTGAAAGACTCAAATGAGATCTTGTATAGCAAGTGTTTTGCAAATTTTAAAGCCTTACATAAACATCATATTACTATTATTTCCCCCTCAAGTTTTTGTATGTTGACCCATTATATCCCATTGATTTTTTTACTAGTGCCCATTACATGGTTTACTTTAGAGTTAATATATATGAGCTACATAGTAAATGAGATGGTCTATTAAAACTGGAAGGAAAATTCAAGCTTTTATAAAAATCCCTGGATCCTGACTATATGCCCAGAGAGCATAAATTTGAGCTTATTAGCAATACAGGCCTCCAAAAGAGGATTGTTTAACTGATTTAAAATTTAGCTCATTGGATGTGCACATAACTAGAAAAAAAATCAAATTTTTATTTTAAAGATTTTACCCAAAGATGAGGGCTGGTTTTATCCATAATTTAAATGCCAAGATATGTGCTTCCAATGCAAATATTTACCTCAAGTTGTTGAAATTAATTGAATTTAGGCACCACCATTTGGGAAACAACACAGTTAAGCTGGAAACTATCCAAAGGAGAGCAAACTGAATAGTTAAGTGTCTATATGGACCATATATGGATGTATATAAGAATCTATTGAAGAGGATCTGGAAGCAGAAGAAGAGTCTCTAGGGGGACTAAATCCTGTTCAAGAATTTGTTCTATGCCTAAAAGGGCTGTTACATGGAAGGAGTCAGTCTTTTCCAACCTCAGAGGGAAGAATGGAAATAAAAAGGAAAAAAAAATAAACATAGACAAATTTGGACTTGATAACAGGAATTTTTTTTTTGTTAAGTTAGAGTTGTTTAAAAAAAAAGGTGTGTTGCCAAAAGTAAAAATGGATTTCCATTTATTGAAGTTTTTTTGGATAATGGTACCTATATTTGATGGATGAAGTGACCAACCAAATAGTATGAGCTGTAAGAGCAGGGATTATTGTTTGAGATGTTTAACAGACTAGGTTCTGAAGAAGTTCCTTCCAGTTCTGAAATTCCTTAAGCCAGTAATTTGAAAGCCCAAACAAGATACTTCTTATTACTATCAACCAAAATATTCAATGGATGCTAAATCTGTTCTAGGAATAGTGAGAGAATACAAAAAAAAATGTTTGACCAAATATGGTCTCTTTCTTATAAACTAGGTTGCCAACTTCCTAATCAACTACAAGCTACTACAAGCTACTTCATTAAGATCTAAAGGTGAGATCTTGCATGGTGATATGTTAGGTGTGTTAACAAGTGTCATGTTTTCAGGCAGTACACATCATCAAAGTAGTGTCAAAAAGCTATACAATCAAAAACAAGTTTTATTCAGTCTATTTCATAGATGACTGAGGCTTCAATAAAAGAAATGAATGTCAAAATACCCTTTAGGCCATGTAAAATTCTTTCTTTCAATAGTCTGTGAATATCTCTCTGAAAACCTCCATTGAGAAATTTTTAGATGCCAATGACTCTACTTAGGAAGAGATGAGATGGTGGTGATGAGTAAAAGATAAAGGAGTTTTCACCCACAGAGTCAAAGTACTTTGGAGTCACATTTGTCTTGAAGGTTGCTGTTGTTGAGTCTTTTTAGTCATGTCAGACTTTTTGTGACCCCATTTGGAGTTTTCTAGGTGACGTGGTTTGCCATTTCCTTCTACAGCTTATTTGACAGATAAGGACTTGGGACAAACAGCATTGATTGTTGCTCAGGATAACACAGCTAGTAAGTATCTGAGGCTAGATTTGAATTCCAGAGGATGGATGATTCTTCCCAAGTTCAAGTTGGGTGCTATATCCACTGTGTTATCTAGCTACCCTTGTCTTGAAGGTAGCAAAAGTTATACACAAGCCCAACAATTTACAAACTTTCTAATGTTTGTACACTTTTATTCTCCTAAAAATTATTGAGGATACCAAAGAGCATTTACTGATATGAATTATATCATATTAATGTCTACCATATTAGAAATGAAAACTGATAATTTTAAAGATACTTAGTAATTCATTAAAAATAACAATAATAAACCCATTACATGTTAACATAAATAATATATGTTAATGAAAATAATTATATTTTCCAAAGCAAAAACAAAAGAAATATGGTGAGAAGAATGGAATCATTTTACATATGTGCACATCGCTAATATCTGACTTAATAGAAGACAACTGCATTTTACTTTTTGCTACTGCACTTACTATATTGTGATATGTGTTGGTCAAAGTATATAAAGAAAAGGTATGGAAAAAGGACCAGTACTTTAACAGCCTCAGAGATATTTGTGGATATTTTCTTTGACACTATGGCAAAACTCAAGTGGTAGTTTCTTAATGGTTAATCTCAAAGGATATCACTCAATTTTTCATAGTTTTAAATTTTTATATTAAAGTTCATTGGCCTATGTTGCAAATGTTTTGCCCATGCATGATTTTGTAATATCATAAATGTAGAAAAAATTGATTCATTGAGTTCTGCAGATTTCACATTTCATTATGCAACATAAAAATCAAATTTGTTAATAGCATCATTAATTTAATCAGAAAAGTCTTTGCATAGTGGGAAGCTTTTAAGGTCAAAGAGACAGAAACAAATTTTCCAAAATTTTGATTTTTGCTTCAAAGCTCAAATTTTATTATTGGCAACAAATATCGTCATTCTTTTCCTTGAAGTGTCAAGCTCACTTTGTTCATTTTTGAGAAAATGTCTGCCAAATACCCAAGTCTCTCAATAAACACAGTTTGTCTGTCAGTGTTCTTTCTAGTAAAAATGGCATTCCATGAAAAAAGTAGTGGCTGCTTTAGCTCGAAACTCAAAACAATAGTACAAGTGCTTTTCCTGGAGATAACCATCATAGTTCAATATGCAGTGAAAGACTAAAGTTTGTATGCTTTCTATTTTGTCACACCAAATATTGAAAAGAGGTATCCCTGAAGGTCAAGATTGAATAAATTTAATCATTTAATTGCTTAATTGAGGAAATGCTCAAATGAAACTCTTTTTTAAAAAATTCTCATTTCTGTTGTTATTATACTGCAAGTGCCACATGAATACAACTAGGATAAAGTGGCTACTGCTATAGTTTGGTGTCGCTGCTTTGATTCATACTAAGGTGCCTACACTTTTACTCATCATTATTTTTGCTCCATCGGGACAAATAACAGTACAGCTGTTCCAGGATGAATCATGAGATTTGAAAAAGTTATTCAACAAGGTGAATATTTCTGCAGGATTTCAGTTCGTTTCTAAGCATTCACGTAAAAGATCTTTGATATTATTAGTACTGATACTAATGAATATGAGCAAAACAGCAAGCTGATCGATTCATTTGGAAAGTAAAAATATAATTCTGCAGATAAAAATATTAACTCTGTCTTACTGTTTGTAGCTTACTCTTTAGTTCGTAGTTCCTATGGCCTATGGAAAACCCTAAGTACTCATGAGAGAATGGAAGTGACAAGGGAAAATAATGTCTTAGTATTATTATAAAATTGACTTTGCAGACCCCATGAAAGGGTCTCTGAGTCAGACCTCCAGAAGTCCCTGAACCATAACTTTTAAAACTGTTGCATTGGACCGTACCACCCCATAGTCATCACAGCCAAAGGTCCACATAGTCTTTCAGTGGTTCTCTAATATTGTCTAGTCCTGTCTTTTTTGTTGCTGTTTCAAGTCATGTCTGACTCTTTGTACACCTATTTGAGGTTTTACTTGGCAAAGATACTGAAGTGGTTTGCCATTTCCTTCTGCAGATCATTTTACAGATTGAGAAAACTGAGACCAATGTGGTTAAGTAACTTACCTAGGGTCACACAGCTAGCAAGTATCTGAGGCTAAATTTGAACTTATCTTCCTGACTCTAGGTCTGGTGCTCTCTCTACTGAAATACCTATGCCCCATGAATTATGCTAGCTTTATCCACTTTATTACCTAGCTGTCCCATAAATTATTCTTACAAAAATACTATTAAGGAAAGCAAAGACTATATCAAAAAGGGGATGAAATTAAATAAAATATGTAAGTCACTTTGCAGTTATTTCATGATGATGATGATGATGATAGTGTCCCAAAAATCTTAGTGCAGTTTAAAATCCCTTAAAACTGCAGTGTCTTAGGCAGCACCCCGTATGATAGCATGAAACCAAGTTGAAGCCCTGTAGCACCTCCACAAACATCATAGCTGATTTCTTGAGCAGTTTCCTTACCACAATTTGTCATGGTCAATGTCCAAAAAACGACAGGACCACCCACAGGGAAACCTTGGAATGCAGCCAGTCTGTCAGCATTGCAGCAATGCTGTCTCCTGCTCTGCTCTGCCCAGCCTGTACACACATGGAGGATGAGTGACAGCAGAGCCAGACAGTTCCTGTGTAACAGCCTTAAATGGGGTAGTTACAGACAGAACACACAAAATCAGTGCTATGAAGACTCCCTGATGAACTACTGAGAGCAGAATCAGCTCCTATAGATAGGAAGCAATTGCAGGCAATGTTTCAATCCAGCATTTAACAACAAGAGATGATTCTTTTGACTTGATAACCAGCCCAGACAATGATGATTATAGAAAGCCAGCCTGGGACTAGGTTCCAGTCTTACCTCTCACACATACTAGATTTTTGACCACAGACAAGATATTTTATCTCAGCAACCCTCTAACTAAGATTTTCTATTACAGAGGAGTTGCCAAAATACATTAGTGGAGAGAATTTCCATAATAGACTTTTCCTGTCCTGATGAAGTCATACCTATGACCTTCCCACTAAAAGATGGAAAGCACCTCTATGTTTGTACTCCCATGAAGCAAAAAGCAAAAAGCTAAAAGCTAAAAAATTCAACATCACACACACACACACACACTTTTCTAGATAGATAGAAAGATGTATCTTGTACCATGTGCTACACTGAGAGGAACATCGTGGTCATATTAAAGAAGCAAATGATGAGGAATGAAGATTCTAGTCTCCATCTCCCTGTGATTTTACGTAGGTCAATATAGCTCATTGGTTTAACTTCCTTCATTTTAGTATGAAGGGGTTAGACAAGGTTATCTAAATCCCCTTTCAGCTATATACATTTATTCCTCATTTAATTTTATTTTTTCATGATTTCATTTTTTCAAGATTATATGGCAATACGATTTTCAATAATCATTTTTTGACATTTTGGGACCTGTTTTCTCTCCTTTCCTCTCTTCAAAACCCCCTTCACCTCCCAAAGATGACACATAATGTGATAAAAGTTATGCATGTGTTAACATACAATACATATTTCTATGTTCACCATGTTGTGAAAGAAGACACATATTACTTATACTAGAGAAAAATTAATAAAGGAAATAAAATTTAAAATGCTATGCTTCAGTATGCATTCAGATTCTACTATTTCCTTCTGTGGTGGCAGATAGTCCTTCTTATCCAAAATCCTTTGGACTTGTCCCAAATACTAATGTTGCTCATAATAGTTATTCCACTTACTCTTCTATGTATAACTTTATTTAGACTTGGAGATGTGTAGTAAGTACACATTTAAAGGTAATCTTAAATGGCTAAAGTGACAATTTTAGTCATTTTATTTTATTTTTTAAACTCTTACCTTCTGTCTTAGATTCAATACTATGTATTGGTTCCAAGGCAGAAGAGTGGTCAGGGCTAGGCAATGGGGGTGAAGTGACTTGCCCAGAGTCACACAGCTAGGGAATAATTGAGACCAGATTTGAACCTACGACTTCCCATCTCTAGTTCGGGCTCTCCACTGAGATACTCAGCTGCCCCCAATATTGGTCATTTTAGATCTCCAGTAATATAGTAGACACCATGGTTTTACACGGACATCTTATCTTTGCTTTCAAATCCAAATAAGTGAGAAGTTGAAAGAAAGAGGATTTCGCTGCCTTCTATAACTCAAGGTCTGGTTTAAGGTTGACTATTGCCCAAGATAATGAGACAAGTTATATATGGGATGCTAAACCACTGTATTTGAGAAATTGATTGGAGGTGCTACAGAACTGAAAAAAATAGGTAAATGGACTAATTTCAAAAAAAAGAAGGGGAAAGAAAGAGAGAATAAGATGGATTCTTTATATTTCCATTTGGAACAGGATGGAAATTTTTGGTGAAATTTTTCAGAACTTAATTATCAACAATACAATGATGTGTGACAATTCTGAAAGATTAATGGCAAAGATTGCTATCCAGCTTCAGAGAAAGAACTGTTGGAGTCAGATGTGCCTCAAAGTATACTATCTTCCACATTCGTTTATTTATTGTTTTACTTGTGGAGTTTAGTCTTATATGAATATTCTCTAACAACGATGACCAAAATATGTTTTAAATGATAATATTTGCATAACCCAGATCAAATTGCTTATCATATCTGGGAATGTGGGAAGGAAGGAGACAATTTGGATCTTATATGTTTAGGAAAATATAGTTGAAAATTGTTATTACATGAACCTGAGAGAATCTTTAAAAGAAAGGAATTTTTAAAGCATTATTAAAAGGATAGCTTGTAAATATTTAAGGGAATAGGATTAACTATAAGAAAATATGATAATAGTTTGATACCAATTAGTATTAATGTTGAATCTCTTAAAGAAATCACATTATTAGAGTTTACACTCATATTTTCCTTGGAATGGAAGCAAATGTCATATTTATAATTTCAAATAGTATGATTTTTATTACCTGAGACCACTTCAGGGTATTCATCATTCACACTAATTGGAACAACACTATAATTAAAAATCAGCCATGACAAAATCTTAATTTTAACCTCTGAGGACCTAAGTAAAGATGGCACAGTAAACCAGAAAAGCTCCATGTCACCATGAGATTCCTCTCTGACCAAGATTAAAATATTGCCACAAAACAAATAAAAGAGTAAAAAACCAACAAGGAGATAAAGTAAAACAACTTTCTAGAAAAGAAAAACCCAAAAGGTAGCCAGAATATTTCTGTGATTCTCAAAAATTATCCTTAGTGGTAGAAAAGATAGAAGGAATTTGCTCAGAAAGAGAGTTAGGAAATAAACTGATTACAATAATATTGATATGGTATATATGATATATGATAATATGATATGTATGTAAATGTGATGACATGAAATAATATGTATGTATGATATCATGCATATGAATGATATGTAAAAAATCAAGGGCTGAAAGAGGGTTGCACTGAAAGAAAAGGGAAGGGAGAGATAGAATGGGGTAAATTATATAACATAAAGAGGCATGAAAAATCTCAATAGAGATGGGAGGATAAGGGTGGTAATGGACAATGCTTAAACTTTATTCTCATCTTAAGTGGCTCAGAGAAGGAAAAGCAAGTATATTCAGTAGGGAATAGAATTCTATATTACCTTACAGAGAAGTAGAAGAGGAATAAGACAAGGGAAGGGGGAGGTAATTGAAGGGAGTGGGAAGTGGGGGAGGGCAACAAAAAGCAAAATACTGGTGAGGAAGAACAGAGTGAAAAGGAATAGAGCAGGATCTAAAGAGGATAATATGACGGAGAGCAATACACAATTAGTAATCATTATTTTAAATGTGAATGGGATAACCTCAATCCTAAAACCAAAGTGGATAGCAGAGTGGATTAAAAAACAGAATCCTACTATATATTTTTATAAGTAACACATTTGATGCAGAGGGACACACACAGATTGAAAGTAAAAGGCTAGAGCAAAATTTATTATGGGTTATCTAAAGTAAATAAAAGCAGTAGTAGCAATCATGATGCCAGAAAAAGGAAATGTAGAAATTGATCTGATTAAAAGAGATAAGGAAGGAAATTACATTATGCTAAAGGGTATCATAAAAAATGGAGTAATATCAATACTAAACATTTATGCACCGATGGTATAGCATCTAGATTTCTAAAGGGGAAATTAAAGGAGCTTAAAAAGGAAATACTAAGATCATACTAGTGGGGGATCTCAACCTTCCTCTTTCAGAACTAGATAAATCAAATGGAAAAATAAGTCAGAAAGAAGTAAGGGAAGTGAATGAAATGTTAGAAAAATTAGAATTAATAAATATCTAGAGAAAATTGAACAGGGATAAAGAGAAATATTTCTTCTCAGCAGTACATGGTACATATACAAAGATTAAGCATGTACTATGGCATAGAAATAGTGCAAACAAATGCAGAAAAGCAGAAATACTAGATACAACTTTTTCATAGTATAATGATAAAAATTACCATTAACAAAGGGCCATGAAAAGGCAAATTTAAAATTAATTGGAAACTAAATAATATAATTGTTTAAAACTAGTGGGTGAAAAAAAACAATTGTGGACTTCATTAAAGAGAATGACAAGGAGGATACAAAATATCAAAATCTATGGGATAAAACCAAAGAAGTTATCAGGGAAAACTTTATACCTCTGAGGGCCTATCTCAACAAAATCAAGAGGGAAGAGATCAATGAATTGGGATTACAATTTTAAAAAATTAGAAAAATACCAAGTTAAAAATCCCCAGATAAAAACTAAATTGATTGAAAATAAAACAACAACAACAACCTAGTTAATTAATAGATAAGACTAGGAGCCAGTACTTTTAAAAAACAACTAAAATCAAAATTATCAATAATAACATGAAAAAGTTTTCTAAACCCCTCCTGATTAGAGAAATGAATATCAAAACAATGCTGAAGTACCACCTCACAGCTATCAGATTGGCCAATATGGCAGCAAAGGAAAATGATAAATATTGGAGGATATGTGGCTAAATTGGGATACTAATACACTGTTGGTTGAGTTGTGGATTAATCCAACCATTCTGGAGGGCAATTTAGAATTATGCCCAAAGGACTTTAAAAGACGGCCTGCCCATTGATCCTGCAATACCACTGCTGAGTTTGTACCCCAAAGAGATAATAAGGAAAAATACTTGTACAAAAATATTTATAGCCTTACTCTTTGTGGTAGAAAAAAAAGAATTGGAAAATGAGAGGGTTTACCTCAACTGGTGAATGGCTGAATAAATTGTGGCAACTGATGGTGATGGAATACTATTGTACTGAAAGAAATGATGAGCATCAGGATTTCTATGTGAATTGGAAAGACTTCCAGGAATTGATTTAGAGAGAAATGAGCAGAACCAGGAGAACATTGCAGATTTCAGAAACTGAAACATTGTGGCATAATCAAATAAAGAGGATGATTTCAGAAAAATCTGGAAAGGCCAACATGCAATGATGCAGAATGAAATAAGCAGAACCAGAACAGAAATAGCAATATTGTACAATGATCAATTGTGAAACATTTAGGTTTTCTCAGGAATACAATGATCCAGGAAAATTCTGAAAGATTTCATAAAGAATACTATCTACCTCCAGAGAAGGAGTCAGAAGGCAGATCAAAGCATACTATTTTTCACTTTAATTTGTGTTTGTATTTGGGCATTTTGGCTTCATATGAGTACTATTTCACAACAATGGACCATATGGAAATATGTTATGCATACTCAATCATGCATAACTCAGATCAAATTGTTTACCATCTCTGGGAGGAGAGAAGAGGAAAAAGATTCAATTTGGATCTTATAATTTCAGGAAACATATGTTAAAAATTGTTATTAAATATAATTGGAAAATAAAATATTTAAAATTTAAAAAACTTTCAAAACCTAGCCTCAACCTGTCTTTCTACTCTTATTATAAATTATTCCCATTTCATCACCTTCAATCCAGCCAAAGTGATCTTTACTCTTTCTCTCACAGTTACCCCATCTCCATTCTTTGTAACTTCGAACTTGCCATCTCCCATGCCTGAAACCCATCCTCTTCTCAATTCTATGTTGTGAAATAAGTCTCTTTTAAAAAAATATTCAAGCATTACCTTCTACATAAATCCTTTCCTGATACCCACTCATAATTGTCAATGTCTTCCATTCTTAACTACCCTGTATTTAACTTTTGTTCATTTTTAATATTTTAACATGTAAATATATATTATTAAATAATTATCATGGTATAGGTAAGCAGGTAGATAGACCAAAAGACAGACAGACAGACAGATAGATAGATAGATAGATAGATAGATAGATAGATAGATAGATAGAGTGATTCAGCTTCAGTCTAGCTTCTGACACACACTGGCCATTGTGCGATCCTGGAAAAGTTACCTAACTTCCTAATGCTCTAATCTAGATGTGTGTCAGACACATGTAACCCAAACAAGATTGAAATATAATTGGGAAGTATTTAACAAAATAAATAAAAGTACAATTATTTTGTTTAATCATTTTAAGTCATTGGACTCTATTACCCCCATTTGGCATTTATAGGCAAAAATATTGACATGATTTGCCATTCTCTTCTCCAGCTCATTTTTAGATGAAGAAACTGAAACAAATAGGTGTTAAGTAGACTTGCTCAGGATCACACAGCAAGTCTGAGTCCAAATTTGAACTCAGGAAGATGAGTTTTATATCCTCCTCACTAAGGACTCTTGTGTCATGTTGTTTTCTGCCAAAATAAGAAAATATAGAAAATATAAACATGTGTCTTGGGAGTCAATATGTGACTTGCTAGGACCCTGGCCCCAATTTCTAGTTAGATATGACACCATTGTTCTAAGACTACAAGTTACAAAAATGGTAATGACTTGTACATGGACTTATCTTGGATCTATGAAATAACAAGTCCAGTTCTTTGCTATTATTTATTATATATAGTCTCATACATGTACTGACTATCTTCCAAGAGAGAATGTAAGATCATTGAGACTTGTGATTGTCTATTCTTTGTATTTATATTGCCAGTGCTAACAGCATTCCTCACACATAGCAGGCAATTAATAAATATTTGTAGATCAGTTGATCAAATCTAAATGTTCCCTTTCACATTTTGAGAGCATACTTCAGATGAACCATACAGATAAAGAAAATAGACAACCCGCTGCCATAAATTCATCAAATACCTCATTTTCAGAGAAGGAAGTTGACTAGGGATGAATCAAAAGGCATATTATTGCATTGTCATTAAAGACTAATAATTCAAGAGGCCTTAGAAGTTATAATGCTAGCAATAATTAAGTCCATCATAAGTTAATACCAGATTTAGAACTGGAAGACACTATATAAATTTCCTACAGCAATTCTTTCTTTTAACAGATGAGAAAGCCAATGTGCAAAGAAAATGAATTGCTTCTTCTGCAAGATCATGGAGGTAGCAAGAGACAAAAGTGGGATTTGAACCCAGGACTTCTGACTGCAAGTCCAAATCAAGACTGAGATATAGTTTTGAATTTACATGGTGCAGACCCTTATTTTAGTATAATTCTACTTTCAACTAGTTGCCTGCGCTTTGATAGAAGATAAAGATAAATCATTTATAAAAACAGGCAAAACATCCCTGAAAAGATCCCAAATGTCAACATAGGAATGAATTCATGAATTTATACACTAATTTATCCTCATGAATTGAGAGAGCCTTTTTTCAGTATAGTTTAGAAAAATAATGTTACCTAAGGTTGAACATTACTGAGGAATTATTACTCTTTGAGAAAAAGAAAAATCAAATCACTATTTTCATAGGAAGAAGTTTTCTATTTTTATGTCACTGTTTTCTGGACACAGTGTTTAGATGTGTCAAGAATGGAGAGTACACATCCTTGGGGAAGAGATGAATTGGGAGAAAGGCAGGATGCATGAAGAGAGAGAGTCATGGTTGTGATTAATCTAGTAACCCCTGGGCAGCCATCATTGATCCTGGCTTAATGGAGCTTATGATATTTTCAAGACATTCAGGGATTTGCTTCTACACCTTCCCAGTGTTTCTGAAGGAAAACTAGGTGCAAAAGGAGGACATAAGCTGAGCAAAGGGGATTCTTTTGAAAAAATGGTTTAGTTTTTGGCAAAAAATTTTAAAAAATAGCATAAACAAGGAAGGAAACAAGGAGAAACCTGAGAAAAGAAAATTTTAGTCCTCTTTGCTGATTTATTCAAAGCAAGTCAAGACTGTTGAGTTGGGTTCCTCAAAGAACAATTGAACCCTGTAACTTGTTTTTTTCTCTAATCCATATTCTAAGCCCTAACAGATGACATTTTGCATTTATTTTACTCCCCCTCTGCCACTGATGTGAGCTGATTCTTCATAAATGTTATAGCATGAAACATTTTTCCTTTGTCAAATACATGTGATTGGTCTTTAGTTCTCAAACCCTCATTTCCTCCTAAATTTGCAGTGATAAAAATTTACCAAAGATACAAAGAGAAATGTCTTGACAAGTTGAAAGCAATTGCTAATCCTAAAAAAAAAACTGCATTTGAATATATTAATGAACTGATTTTCAACACAAAGCAAGGATAAAAACCACATGACCTCCATCCTGCTGGGTACCATTTTTATTGAAGATGTGCTGGGCAGGATTACCAGGGACTTGTGGCACTCTCCAAAACTTGAAGACTTAAAATAATGAAGGATAGAAAAAACACAATCTTAACTTCCAACCATGAAACCCTTAAAGTATGAAATAATATTGGATCCTGGAAGTCTGTGTTTTTTCCTGTATTTCAGATTGTACCAATGACAAAGACTCATGTTTGACATCCACCCACACACATAGACACACAAATATGACTTTTGCATATATATGTATACAATTTCCTGTCCATTCAAGATGTTCTACTGATTGACTCATTGTTTGAAAGGCCTTAAAGCACTCCCAGAAAAGTCACATCTTCAATAAGAACAGGGCAACCTTTCCCATCCTTGAAATATACTTAGCTTCACTCTCATAAATAAAGTGTCCAGGAGGTAATGCTTCTGGGAACACTGCTGCCTCATCAAATAATTTCCTTTTCCATTCCCAGAACCAGTACTTTAGGATGAGGAGACTCTTCAACATTATGGCATTCCAAAAGGCTTGGTCTCTTCAGATAGGAATTACAATCACAAAGAGTCTTACATAAACATGGACCTCTTGACATTCTCATGTTCCAAGGGAGCCCCATGGCTAACCATAAGTGAAATGTGTATATTTGTTTTTCAGAGGGTGGTTGGATGGATTCCCAGAGCCTGTTTATTAATTTCACAAAACTTACATAAAATGTAGAGCCAAAAGGGGGTTTCTCTTTTACCTTCAAGAGTTTGGTGTTAAATCCCAGGTCTCTGTAGAATTGGCTATAGTGATCTCATCTTAATTCCTTGGCGTCATTAGAAACTAGCTAATTTATAAAGTTCAGGGATCTGATTTGATGTGGTTAATCACCAAGAGTTTGGATGCTTATCTAAGTTTTATCTGACCTATAGATCTAGTGTTACATGTCTAGCATAAATAGGGCTCCTGGTATTTTTTTCCAGTGGAACTGGAAACACTGAGAAAACAAACTCATAGTATTTCAGGACTTTTGATGTGGACAAGTATGAGGAAATTTCTCCAGAAAAATAGAAAGATATATGCTGAATCTTTTTTTTTGCTTTTCATGAAAAGATTTAAGTTTAAAAATGACTTAGATGTTTAGGATCAGAGATTGTTTTCTCCAGACCAATTTGCCCATTCTTTATAGTCACTTGCCCATAGCCATCAATTATTATTCCTTTTAGCAGTCTTAGATCAAAGAAACCTAGGGACTGTATTCAGTTTTTATATCAAAATATGTTCCTCATTAGGCACATGGGACCTAATTCTGATCTCATTCGTAGCCCCATACTAGTAAGCTTCAAAGAGTCAGATGAGTGTTGAAATTGTCCCATAACAAACTCATGCTCCACTCAACTAAAATATAATATTCACCAGATTTAAAATAAAACTTGCCATAACATGAAGAAGAAAATCTAAAACAGTATTACACAGGATGAAGTATTAAAATATCATGTCTTTTTCCATTATGAGGAGCAAGACAGATTAATATCCTTAGGATAAATCTAGATGTTCATGGATTTCCACAAAATTTAGGAGATTATTTCTTCAGATAATTTTTTGACAAGGTCATATTCTGAAGGGTTTTCCATCAGCCAAATGGTACTATCATCCCTCTAGTTTGTCCTATTGGCTGTCACAATAACATCATGAGACAGGAGCTATTATTCTTATTTTATAGAAGAGCAAATTGAGGCTGAGGTTAAGTGACTTGCCCAGGCTCATGAAGTGACTAAACATCTGAAGTAGGATTTAAACATCCTGACTTTTTATATTCTAGTACTCTATCCCCTTTGAAAAAAAGACAAAAATAATGGTTTCAGCTTTCATTGACAGATGGAGTACCCTGTCCAAGAGATCACAGGTCCACTAACATTTTCATGTATCTCCATTGGAGTCTGACATAGCATGCACAAAATATGCTTTTAATATGTTTACACCCTCATTTTGTTTTCCTTTTTGATAGATATATGTCTTTCTAATATATTATGAAGTAGCAAAAGAAAATAAACCCAGACTGGAGTAAATAATTTACCCAGGATCTGAAAAATATGATGGAAACAGGCATACTTTGCTCTTCAAAAGTTATAAATATTAATCAAAGAAATAAATATCTAGATTTATTCAGAAAAAAAACTTGATGGGGACATGATCAAGTCAGAAAGCTTTGTTCTAAAAACTGAATAATCCTGTTATACTATATTTTTAGAAACTACAGTATTATATTTAGTTGATGTTCAAATTTTTGACCTCAAGGAACTGAAAAATTATGACCTGGTTTCTGAAACATCAGGGCAATTGATGAAAACTTTATATCATTTTTTAAAAATTCATTATACTCCACAGTTTAAATTGATAATGTAGGCATAACTTATCTCAACTAACTAGAATATCATACACTGTTATTTTCTATTTTTATTAATTTGAATAAACATTTTCAAGCACAGCAAATATTACACTCAAATATACATTTTGAATTAGGAATTAGAATGCTACAATCTAAACTAAAATATTTCCCAGCATTCCTCCTCTGATAGAATAGAGGGTATATATTTTCATGTCAGCTACTCTAGAATAATATATTTCAAAAATGATTTATGCAAATATGCCTGATATTGAAGAGATATATCAAATTTATGGTGATTTTCTTCATGTCAATTTATCTCTCCTAACAAACTTTATCTACATTTAAATTAAAAGCTTTTAATAGCTTTGATTTAACTTTTATTGATGTCGAATTCCTATATAGATTCTGGTGAAGGAACAGCCAAATCAAAATTATGATATGAATTAGGTATTCACTTTTTCCTCCAAAATTAACCCCCTTTTAAACAAATTAAAACAAAATTTAGTTTCATTTGGTGAGTGATTAAGCCACAAGAATCAGAAACAAGAAAGACTATGCTTTGGAAGAAAGATGGATGACAAGTATCTTGACATGTTCTGAAACTCTTAAATACATCTATTCTGGCTTCTGTAAAAGTATCTAATCCCCAATTGAAGAACTGGATTCAAAACATTCTGGACTCAGTATAGCATGAGTATGGTTTAAAAAGGGGGAAAAAAACTTTGATGCAAGTAGAAGGTTGTTTCAGACTCTGTCAAGTATCAATTCCACAAATAAGTATTTATTTAGTACTTACTATGTGCTAGATACTAAGGTTAGAAATACAATAAATAGAATTAAGATAAAGGAACAAATCAAACAAAAGTACAAGAAAGAGAAGATAAGGATAGAGCTGGTTATAAAAGCTTTAAAAGGACCTTAAGTTTTTCTTATAAGGGGTTAAGACTTCACAGATAACCATATTCTTGTACCTGGGTTACTTCCTTGATTGATGAAGATTATCATTTCTTCATACCTTAATAGATGGTTTTCATTAAGCTCAAAAAAATGGTTGCCTACCTGGCAACCTTTTAGATATAATGTAAGATTTAGAATGATTGGGGAGGAAGAGAGAGATGGAAATTGATTATTGAAGATTCAAAGGATTATCTTCTATCAAAATATTTAGATGAGAACATAGAAGGAAAACAAAGAGTACTGTTTTTATACCGCATAGTAGGGGTTAATATAAATTAGGATTTTCTATCTGTATTCATCTCTGCAATTCTGAACCTGTCTTGAACATTTTTGATGATAATATTATCACAGTTATATTATGTCTTTAAAAAATACTTCTATCACACTATAGCAGATCATTCAGTGAATAGCAGAAACATGTAAAGTTTCTCATAACATGTGCTGGTACTGATTTACACTTTTTGTTAGAAAAAGCGTGTGCTTTGAAGAAATGCAAAACAATAGATAAGTATTATTTACCACAAGACTAGGAAACTGCACTCAGGTAAGTCTCTTTTCACCAGGGATCAAGTATTGCATTTATTTCACAACTGCATTATTGCATTCTATTTTTCCCTGAAAATTGAAACATTTTCTAAGAGAAAATGGATTGAAAGGCAATTGCTGACTTTTAGGTGGTGGGATAAAAACAAGGCACACATAAGAATGATTAAGGAAAAACAATTTTAGCAGAACAATTAACAGGAACAGTTAGGAAGACATGAAAATGACTGGAAAGGAATTTTTACCATATGGTAGTTATTAATAAGTCAATATCTCATTTGACAGCTATTTAAATAGTCTGACCAGTTTTAAAGTCATGAGTCCTTAGAAATCTGTGTTTATTTAAGTATTTCAAAAGAAAAAGGAAAAATGCAGTATCAAAACATGAAAAATGTGTCTATACCCTTATATAAAAGAGCAATAATCTCAGAAACCAGATCTAATGGATTTATTTATCTAATGATGCTGATGATATATATTTATGAAGACAGAGGAGAAAAAAATATTTTTTTTCATTTAGCAATAGAAATCCTATTAAATTAGACACGCAAAGTACCCAGCTAACATTCATGCAGAATGGGGTTTGGCTACACAAAATTTCCCTCTTTGAATTTCATGTGACTATTGAAAAAATACAATAAAATTAAGTTCCCACAGGCGCCATTAAAAATATACACTATAGTTCTCCACAATGTAACTTGGTTATTTATTGCACCCTGTGCTTATAGGCAATGAGTATGAAAGGAAAACTGATTGGGTTTCTTTTCAGCCTTTCTCATCATAACAGATCAAATAATATTATATTCCCATTCAAAGTAATATGAACAGTGTGGCATTATATAATGAAAGGCAAAAGAGGCTTGTTTCTTCTCTCATCCTGAAGCCTTTCTTTGATGGTAAATTTACACACACACACACACACACACACACACACACACACACACACACAACACTGCCATTACCACCACTATAGCAACAACAGCAACTTTAGTAATGTTTATAGTTTGTTCCATTTTACAACATTACCTAACCATGAACAAAATTTTAATTCTTATTATATAAGTTTATTTGACAACCATATTGGCAGAGAAAAACTTTTATTTTCATTGGTTTTTACAAAGTTTCTAATATCTTCTTAAAAGTCCTGAATAATTTTCCCTTTGCCACTGATTTTTCATTTGGTTACTATATTCTTTTATTTTGATTACATTTCTATTAAAACTACAGCCAAAGATATCTTTTCAGGACATGGTGTTGGAAAGCTAGTGCATAATTATAACATTGGAACTAGGGAGTTTACTACTAAATGTAGGGGGAAAGGGATATCCACCATTTTTTCTTGGTTCTTATTTGCAGAAAAATATGATACTTTTGAAAGATGATTTAAAATTAGCAGGAATGATAATTTATTTTCCTTCTCATTATTTCAATTCATCTTTAAAAGGTGAGTCACATTTGAGTATTTTTATACACATAAAAATACAAATACTTATATACAAAGTATTTGAGATTTTTTTTAATGTAGTGAACTTCCTATGTGGGAATTCCCTCTACCAATGCAGAAAACCACTGACCTTTGATGAAGTAGATAAGTCCTAGATTATTACGTAAAACAAAGAGTTTATGTGATATTTCCTGATCACATAACTACTGAATATCAGAGGAAGAATGATAAATCTCTGATTCCACAAATCTAGGTCTTTGTGACTCCTTGAATGACATTCTTGCTGTTAGAACTCACTGCCTATATGTTAGATGTAGATGTATAATCTATCAACACATATGTATATATAAAGGCTTATATGTGTGTATGTTATTCAGTCATTTCAGTTGTGTCTACCTCTTTGTGACCCCATTTGGGGTTTTCTTAGAAAACATACCAAAGTGAAATTTTCATTTCCCTCTCCAGCTTATTTAACAGATGATGAATATTGAGACAAACAGGATTCAGTGACTGGCCCAGGGTCACCTAACTAGTAAGTGTCTGAGGCTGCTTTTGAATTAATGAAGATGAGTCTTCCTGATTCCAAGCCCAATGGTCTGTCCACTACACCAGCTAGCTTCCCGATGTATGCATAAGTAAATACTTAGAATAAGTATCTAAAACCATACTGTGATAGGGAGGACAAAAATCTATCCTTGAAGTCAGCAAGGCCTGAGTTCAAATCTTAATTCTAACACATACCACCTATGGAATTATTGGCATCCCTTTATCTTTCCAGTGATGTTGGTTATGCTCAAAGATTATAAATCAGAGAAGAGATGCTAATCTATTTCATTGGAGAGAATGTTCATTTGTGAGATTTTTAAACTGATTAAATCATAAGTCTTGGATATATAGAGATAAATATTTCATTAGACCTGGTTGATCCCTGGATTCTAAAAAATTAAATGGTTTCCAACCATTGTTATATTGATGTATCAGCTACCCTTTTGGTATATAAAAAAGACATAGTTGTTTATAGAGATACAATTCTAGTAGATGGAAGTATTCCTGCTAGGAAAGGCATGTTATACATTTCATATCACACTATGGAAATTAATAAAGCATGGGGTCATGAATCAAGCACTATATGACCTTAAATTCATTGCTAAAGCTTTTGCATGCTTCCTTTTTCTTTCTTCTCTATAAAAATAAAACTAATTATATCTTCCAACTGTGTATACCAAAAGAAGACTAATGAAATGTGTTTCAAGGACTTTGAACTTCTCAGTATAAAGGTCTTCTAGCTACAGAAAATACAAAGTGGTGTCTCGTTCATGCATTTTTCCTGCCATTTACGAGTATCAGTCTCTCCATTTCTTTGCAAACACCACTGGTTTCCACTTCTCATGACACAACTTCTCTTCTCCTGATCAGTAAAGCTAGGACAGGGAAGCTTCATGCTATTTTTCTTCCAAGGGCTGGGAGGCCTTTGCATTTTGGCCCTAGAATCTAAAACCATTGTTCCTTCTGTCTGTTTCCCTGAGCATGGCAGGCTATTTTGGAGGGGTGGGGAAGCAAGGGTAAATGACATGAGAAAGAAATGTGGGAAACATTGAATCAAGCTTTCCCAGATGGCATATTTATTCTGAGACTATATTGTTACAGAGCCAACTTGGAATTCTGCAGGACTTTTACCATGATTGTAAAAGAAAAGTCGATCCTGCCAGTAACAAAATCTTAAGGCTTATAAATATTTCTTTAAAAAATATTTCTTTCTTTTTAATTTTAACTTTTTAAGGTTTGTTTCTGGTTTTCCTTGACAGTGAAGCCAAAATAATTTCTTAGCTGTTGGTATCAGTTACCTGACTCTCTTATAGAATCATTCCTAATTGCTTTTAAGAGAAGAAATCATAAAGCTACCATTGATTGTATATTCCTTCTGCCTCTCTTCCAACTGTATACATGGGCAGTTTCAGTAAGTCTTGAGATAGGTTATGGTCTTAACTACTTCTGGGTAGGTACAGGAAAAGGAGAGCTAGAAATCATGTGGTCCAGCCTACTAGCTTCGAGCAGGTAAGTTTTGTTTAAAGAAACAAATATTTCTCTCCTCTGAAAGGTTCTGTTTGGGCCAACTTTGTAGCACTCCAACAAATCATTTTATTATTATAATGTGGTAGGAAGTCACTGGAACATTCATTCACTCACAGATAGGAAAAAGAACCAATTTTGATGCCAGTGAGAACTAGGAGGGAGAAAGAATTTGTCATATCCTTCAAGAAATAGGAGGTAGCTTTTGGATCTTCAAGGAATCTCAGGTCAGAGGGGAAACTCTTCTTGCTTCTTTATGTGGGAAAATGCTGGGGAGAGTAAGAGGCTGGGGAGAAGTTCTATTCTTATTGGAATAGAAAAGGAGACTTGCTGCCAAGGTGAAAGAAGAAATCCAAATATCAAGGATGAGTTAGCAAGAGGAACTAGGGGATACTTATTCTAAATATCTTATAAGTAAATTTTTCAAAATTGTTCTATTTCTTCTTTTTTTCCATGTTCTATTACCTGCCCCTCCACAATTTTATGTAGAAACTATTTTGTAACAATTGCTTTCTGACCTTTTTGAAATCAAATTTTCTCCCACCTTCTCTCCCTTCCTCACTCCTCAAATAATAAGTAATCTGATATGGGCTTTATTCCAGTGTTTTCATGTAATATAAATTTCTAAATTCATAATTTTGTGAAAGAAGACATATTGAACATGTGTAACAAGACTCATAAAGGAGATAAGGCAAGAAATGGTATGGAATCATACTCTGAAAGTTCCTTCTATACTTGTGATTAACATTTTTCATCATGAGTTCCTTTGATTATCTTGGATCCTTGCATTGTTTTTAATCCCTCACATTTGGTCACTGAATATAATTTTGGTTACTGTAAACAATGTTCTTTCTGATTCTGCTCACTTCACTTTGCACCACTTCATACAAGCCTTTCCAAGATTTTTCTGAAAGGATCTCATTTGTTTCTTATAGCAGAATAGGATTTCATTACAATCATATACTACAACTACAACTTGTTTAGCCATTCCTTAGTTGATGCACAACCCTTCAGGTTCCTATTATTTTTGCCACCTTTTTTGTCATATTCAACAATTTGATAGGTATGAGGTGGTACCTCAGAGTTGTTTTAATTTGCATTTCTCTAATCAATAGTGATTTGGAGCATTTGTTCACATAACTGTAGATGTTTTTGATTTTTTCATCTAAAAATTACCTTTTCCTATTTTTTGACTATTTGTCAATTGGAAAATGATTGTAGGCATATAAACTTGACTCCATTCTCTATATATTTGAGAAATAAGGCCTTTGCCAGAGATCCTTACTGTATTAATTTCCCTTATAATCATGGTTGCATTAATTTTGTTTATACAAAGCCTTTTTAATTTAATGTAATCAAAATTATCCATTTTATTTCCCATAATGTACTCTAGGTCTGATTTGGTTATAAATTCTTACCCTGTCCATCGGTATGATATCTAAACTATTCTGTGTTCTCCTAATTTGTTTATGGTATCATCCCTTATTTCACGAATCCATTTTGATTTTAATGTGGCATTTGTGTTCTATTTCTTCTTAACAGTGTATTGGAAATAATTCCTATATTTGAAGTCAGAAGACCTGGATTTAAATCCTACCTTTCCTACTTATGTCCTACTTGATCTTGGTTCAGTGATTCACTCTCTCTGGGTTTTATCTTCCTTTATCTGTAGTAGAATTTTTGTTGTCTCTTCCAGATATAAATCGACGATTACTATAAAAAACATGTTGGTAATAAAAAATTTATAAAAACAATTTATGGAACATTAAAAATGCACTAATCACAAAAGTGGTATATCAGAAGACAGAAATAAAACATGAAATATTTAATTGAATCATGAAATTCAGAAATCATATTTTCCAGAGATAGGTGACTAGTCCATTTGATATGATGTGTGGGAAACAAATTAGATGATTCCCTTGGCCATTCTTTCATTCTCTTCTCTGAAAGAAGTAACTTGTTTACCCAAATTGGTGAGATTACCAGAGTCTATGTTCTTTCAAAATTAATCAGAAAACTATAAGGTCCATTAAAGTAACTTTTGAGTTCCCATTTATTTGTTATTTGTATATAAAAAACATAATATAATATATAACTTTACAATATAATACCTATGTTTTGTTAAAATATGTAATACATTGTAATAAATATGCTTATACAATAGAAACAAATTATCATATTATGGCCCAAAATCCATGTCTCATTCTTTTCCCCCCTTCCCTCCTCCTACTCCCCCCTCCTAAAGACTGTACATAATATAGGTTCTCACTCTCTCTCTCTCTCTCTCTCTATATATATATATATATATGTATATATATATATATATATATACATAAATATATTATTATTATGTAACATGTTTCACACATACAACATTTTGTTATGAAGGAAGATATGGTGCTTATACTAGAGAAAAAATTGTGGAAATTAAGTAAAAAATGATATGTTTTGATCTGCTTTTGGATTCTATCTATCCCTTTATCATGGTACCTTTTTTGACATAAGTCCCCTGTATTTATCCTGGTTATTGTTACTGTGTACAATAGTGTCCTGGTTCTGCTTCCTTCACTTTGCATCAGTTTATGTAAGTCTGTCCAGGTTCCTTTATTCTGATTACTTTGCCATTTCTTAAGGTAGAATACTATTCCACTACAATTATATTTCCTGTCCAACTCTTTTTTCTCTGTTTAAATATGTATAATTTCCCCAATCATTTTCCTTTCTTAAATTTTATTTTTATTATCATACCAAGCACACTTCCTTATTAGACATTGTTCTAAGAGCACACTCATCATACAAAACCAAAAAGAGAGTATGCTTTGATCCACATCCATCTGACTCCAAAGTACTTTCTTTAGAGGTGGATAGTGTTCCCCATCATGAGTCTTTCAGGATTTTCCCAGATCATTGCTTTGCTGAAAATAGCCAAGTTTTCACAGTTGATTATCATACAATGTTGCTGTTACTGTGTAGAGTGCTCTACCAATTCTGCTTATTTTGTTTGCATCAGTTCCTGCAGATCTTTCCATATTTTTCTGAAATTATCTTGCTTCTCATATCTCATAGTACAATATTATTCCATCACCAACATGTACTATAATTTTTTCAGTCATTTCCCAATTGAAGGGCATCCCCTCAATTTCTAATTCTTTGCCACCACAAAAAAGAGCTGCTATAAATATTTTTGTATAAGTAGATCTTTTCCTCATTTTTATTATCCTTTTGGGATACAAATCCAGTAGTGGTATTATCAGAACATAGCATATGCGGTTTTATATCCCTTTGGGCATAGTTCCAAAATGCCCTCCAGAATGGTTGGATCACTTCACAAGTCAACCAACAATGCATTAGGGTTTCAATTTTGCCATATCCCCACCAATACTTACTACTTTCCTTTACTATCATCTCAAATTAGCCAATATAGGTGAGAGGTGGTTTGTTTAATTTGCTTTCTCTAATTAAGAGTGACTTATAATACTTTTTCATATAATTATTGATAGCTTTGATTTCTCCAGCTGAACATTGTTTGTTCATATCTTTTGACCATTTGTCAATTGGGGAATAGCTTGTATTCTTATAAATTTGACTTAGTTCTCTTATAGATCTTAGAAATTATACCTTTATGAGAGAAATTAGTTATGAAATTTTTCCCTGTTTGTTGTTTCCCTTCTAATTTTGGTTATATTAGTTTCCTGCCCTACTCTTAATTTTAAAGACATGGAACAAAGGCTTAAATACAAGGACTGACAAACCCTAAATTCTATAGCAAATTAATGACAGAGCTAGGACTAGAACCAAGCTCATGACTTCCATTCCTGAACCCTTTGCACCAATATAATATTATGATTAAAATTATCTTAAGAGATTGATTTTTTTGGTAATTAAGTTATTATTTATAATAATTCATATTTATATATTATATTATTTATATTAATTTATAATAAATAAAATAAAATGATTATTGATCATATCAAGTTTATTGGCTAGGATAGCATCATAATTGATAAAGTGATACAGGTTTCCATGATTGTCTCTCACTACCCTTGACAACTTGAGCTGTGTTATGCAGTCTAATAGATTTTAGTTCATTATTCTGTCCTTCCCTTCAACATCCCAAGACTTCTTCAATGGTGATAGTTAATTAAGAGTTATTCCATCAACCAACCTACTCCTCTCCATCTCCAGATAATGGGAAACACAGTAGCACTTAGGAAAAGAAGCTTGTCCCCTTCAAACCATTGCTGTGTTACTATTTTCCTGATAGAGAAAGAATACAAAGATAGATATTTGGGATCTGCTATAAAAAGAAACCAAAACAAATCTAAGAAGACTACAATTTATAATCCTGGGTATTTAGAACATCAGATCATTTATTCCATTGAAAATGTTACAGAGGAGAAGAAATCCCATGATTATAGTAGAGGAAAGGGACATTGTGATTTGCTAGGGTAGATGTTGATCAGGAATCAAACAAGATCCCTTATAATAAGAGAGGGGTGCCAAAACCAGCTTAAACAGACTTGGAAGATCTGGTTATTAAATTACACCTTAAAAATTAGCTACAAAACCTACTGTTTTGTTGATTGTCAGGCCTAAAGAAAGTGATGGAGAAAATATTAAATTGACAGATTAAATTTAAAAGTGTTTTCTTTGTACATTTTTTTTCAGAGAATCAGCTTGCTAACATTTACCTATCTAAAGGGCAATGACCATGTGCTATGATTCTCTGTTCTCTGACCCCAGAGTTGGAAGAACATTATTTTATGTTCAATTTTACTATTGTTGTAGCTAACATAAAACCATTAGGAATTCAATATGCTTGTGCCAATTTCTTCATTGGGTATGCACAGATTATTATTGGAATCCATTCTGATATATCCCATAAAGTAGTCTGCATGGAATTGTAGTAAGGGAAGCCTGTGAAGATAGACTCAGAAAAATCAATCAACCCACAAAAAGATCACCTACTGCTATACAGAAAGAAACCTGTGATACAGAACATGAATGAATATCAGTAGCCTGAAGTAACACTGAAGAGGGTGATGCTTTCAGATTTTATTCACATTTAGCTTGCTATTTGGAACAATGCATAGAAGCTGCAGGAAAAAAAAAATTGGTCCGGTTTTCAGGAGAAAAACAAAGGAAGAGCTGCCTAACAATTTAGTCATTCTGGGGCACAATGGGATACCTGAGAAGGTAATCAGTAGGCTGCTCTTCAATTGAGTTCTTTAAGCAAAAGATCCATGGTTGCTGGTTTGGTACACTGTGTAGGGCATTCTCTAGGGCCATGGGAGGGACTGGACACCACTTCCCATCCATATACTTTTTAACTTTGAAATTCTGGGACTCTGGCCCTAGTTTGATTCTTTTAAAGATACATACTAATGAGCTCCAACTAATCTCATGTTGATATTTTTCACACACCATATTGTTTTCTCCATTAAATCGTGAATTCCAGGGTTGTTTCCTGCCTTTGCATCCTGTTCACTTATCACAGTTCCTGACACATAGTAGGTATTTAATAGGAGACTATTGACTGACTATCCTATTTAGGACTTAGATTCATGGATTTCTGTTTATTAATATGACTGGTTGATATCATTTGTCTTTGTGTCTATATGTGTCTAGAATAAATTATTAATTTGCTGTGTCCCTTGGGTGCATTATACATTAATTTGTGACTTTTATGTATGAATAGGTACAAATTGCTAAACTGACTATCAGATAAAGATGCAATATTTTTATTTAAGGCATATCTTTTTGCTTGTGAGATGGACCTTGCTGGGAGAAAAAAGAACCATATTCCCAGTGTTCTTTTTTTGTATCACCAGCAGCAAACTACATTATGGGACTCTGGGGCTTTTTTTGGCACAGAAGCATGATGGATATATTTTCAGGTTCTATTATTGGGTATGGTCTTTGACTTGAGCTTAGTAACATAAGAACATTTAGATGTTCTTAAATCTCCATATTTCATATGAATGACATGTGGTATCATTAATTAGATTAAATGATACACATTGCATGCTCATTTATGCCTTGCCTTTAGTTTACTCTATGGAGTCCACTAAAAGTGCAAGGAGTTCCCCACATGTTCTCATGATATTACCATGACACTAGTGGAGCATATGATTGTTGGTCAATGGTTATCCCGAACCCTTGCTATGTGACAGGCCCAAGCTCTTTTTTTGATCATGCATTTCTTTGATGGCAATTTTTGCATCCTTTCTCTAATGTAATGCTTTGTTGTTAATATAATTCAGTCAATCAGTCTATATGCATTTATTACATAGCTACAATTTACCCTGAACCATATTAAGCCATTGTGTCACAACTAATAAATCTGATTTCAAAAGTGTTCACTATCATCATGGTGATCATCATCAACACAGACCCCAAGATAAAGGATTCTCTATAGAATGGAGTCCTTCTGGTACTCCTAGTGTAGATGAAATTGTACTGGTTGCCTCAAGTCTTGATACATTCCCAAAGTCTCTTAAATGATATTTATAATAACATAATAAATTGGCTTAATTATTTGGACAGGAAAATCAAATAGATGAATACTGTCTATTGTTCATATTATAATATGCAGTTATATGGATAACACTTAGAAGTCATCCATCAGTGAATATATTTGTGTATGTGTAAGAGAAAAAAAGAGAGAGATAGGAATCTATATCCATGTTTATAACTATATCTACATATGGCAGGATGCCGGGCCCACAAATGAAGAAGAAAAGAGTGAGTTTAATGATCTTCTGGAACTTGTTCATATTTCTAATGACCCCAATATTCTTCCTAAAACACCCATATTTCTCAAGAGCAAGATTCTTTGCGTGACATGTTAAGGCTCTGACTCATGAAATACTATTTTGAAACTGAGGATTCTCAAAGCAGTTAGGTTACAATAAGTGGAATATTAGATGCCCAGTTTATAAACTCAAGTTTATTACTCAAGTAAACTTTAAGCAGCAGTGATTTGAATGATTGGGAGAGACAGCCAGAAAAAAATGGCACTGAGCTGAATTTAGCTACTTTGTGTGAATAGAAGTCTGGCTAAGTTCACTGATAGATGAAGATTTTAAGTTTTATTCAAAGGTGATTTAGCTATTCAACTAGCTAATATTTGGGCACCTGCAAATTATCATTTAGAAAATTTACAACAAGAAAAGTTCTACCCAGATTGGATCAATTATTTTCCCATCAGCTTTCAGAACCATTGCCATAAGTAAAAAAGATAAACAAACCACAAACATCTGTAAAGGAGAGGAATTAAGAGCACAGTGGAAAGGGAAACTTTTAAAGGCTATGGGGCCAAAACAGCTTTCCCTTTCTTTCTACTGGATCATCTCCCAAACCACCCTAAATAGCCAAACTGACATGTGGCAAGCTTGGCAGACAAGAGAGAAGTGAACCACATCCAGCTGTGCATATCTGGCAATCTGGTATTTCACCTAGGGTTTTGGGAGAGCTGGACAGTGGCCACACTTTGGAAGCATTCAACCATAGAAAGTTAGGCACTATCCCAGGCTTTTTGCACAAGCCCTTACAAAATATCCCAAGGGGGAGGGAAACATGGTGTTTATTGAGAAGACATGCAAATAACCACTCTCCTACTAGCATAGAGCAAGTTACAACTCAGGGTAGACAAGAGAGAAAGTATACTCACTTTATTTCTTTGATTACCTCTGGATCACCAGTAGTGAAGGATTGGCTGGTATTTTGGCTGATCATGTACAAGAGCTTTAAAAAAAATACAAAACTCTTCATGGTACTTTTCTAGAAACTTTAAAACATAAGGTGGCGCCCAGGAATTGATGTTTTATGCTCATTCGTAAAAATTAGAAAATGTTTAAAATACAGCCAAGAGAAAGCAAAGATAGTTGGCAACAACAGATGAAAGATAAGTATGATAAAAATATCTTCACTAAAACTGAGATTCTTTTACAGATATAATCCATGGTCTATTATGAAATCTAAACAGAAGTTTAAATTCCTAAATATATATCCCCCCCCCATTTTATGGAAGTGTCAGGAAGGAAAGAGACTTGCTTCTTCACCCCTAACACCAAACCTCTGTGAGGGGAAAAAAGAAGAGAGAAGAAGAATTATTGTTCCTCTCTGGGAATACATGTTCAGTTATTTGTTTGAAAATTGTAACTCTTGGCATATAAAAAACTAACAATAATAAATTGCTACTCATGGAAGTTGTTTGAAGTTATAAAGTATAAATAAAAAATAGTATATTGAATAGAGATGTGACCTCTGAGACAGGAACATCAGGGTTCAAGTTCTTCCTTTGACATATACTTATGGTGTGATATTTGGCAAGTCACTTGGCCTTTTGATGCACAAGGAAAATGTGACAATAAATTGTTGAACTGTTGCAGATCTGCTTTAGTCAAAGGAATTTCCTTATTGGGAGTTCCCTATACCAATTATATTACAGGTCTGGTCCCTTAGGGCAGCTATGTGGCACTATGTGTAGAGACCTAATAATCAAGACAATCTGAGTTCAGATTCCACCTTGTGCACTTACTGTGACTGGGTAAGTCACTTAAAAAATTTCCGTGTTCCTCAGTTTCCTTATCTGTAACATTAAGGTAATCATTTTTAAGGGTATTTTTTTAGGGTTGTTATGAGGATCAGTCAGTCAACAATTAGACAATCAATAAGAATTTACTTCATACTTACTCTGTGACCAGCACTGTGCTAAGCCCTAGGAATATAAAGGACAAAGGAGAGTTCTTCCATTGTACAGATAAGGAAACTTGGTCAGAGAGAAGTAAATTGACTTCTACAGGTTCATAAATGTATAAGTGGCTGAGGAAGGATTTGACCTCAACTCTTTTAAGCTCTCAAGTTCAACACTCCATCCACTTCACCAGCTAATTGTTTATTTTACACAAATCTCAAAGCTCACAAAAAATTGGCAAAAGTGTGGTCTAGGCAAATCAGAATCAGCAATTTATATTTTCAAAGATGTTTAAATATACAAGATCATTTTTTTACTAAACTAAAATAAAACTTACCTTGATTGCATTTAGGAAATTTCAGAAGAAATATTGTCATGCAAATATTCAGCAAAATGGGAAGTTCGTGTCAATAACTTATCTTCTCAAAAAAGGAGTAAATTTTAAATAGTTTCTGTTAATAAGCAGTATATTATTCCTATCATAGTTGTTCTTTAGATAACCTAAACTTCCTTCACTCTTTGGGTTCAGAACACACATAAAACATACCTTTGTTTTTGTCAAATAAATGGTGAACAAAATCATGTAGAGAAACAGAGACAGAGAAAGAGTTCTTCCTCTCAAGGAGTTTTCAATCAAATGGGGAGACAACATTCAAATGCTACTTACAAAGAAGCTATGTACATGATAATGTAGTTGGAGATAATTAAAGGAACTAATATGCGTGATGCATATGGCAAACTTTCATTCACTGTTGCCAGTGCTTAGTACAGTTTCTGGAAGATAATAGATAATAAAACGCTTGTTGACTTGGCTTGACTTGATTGACCTCAACTCTTCCTATAAATCAGAAATAGTACTACTTTTCAGACAGGCACTTTGATGGATTCATGATTTGTCCAGTATTGGTATTCCCCCACTGATGTAGAACATTTCTTCTTTATGCCTTCTCATTCCATGCAATTTTAATCCATTCTTTCCATAGATCTTTTATCAAAATTTGAATGTACTGGAAGTGTTCTGCTTGTAATTTTAATGCCTTAGTTATAGCAGAGTGTCACTCAAGTTGTCTTTCTGCTACTTACTCAGTGTAATGCAATTCACCTTCTGCTTTTTTCTAGTTAACCATATCATTGGTTATGAATATCTTTTATATAATTTCTTCCATGGGTTTCTCCCTTTAAGCCATTCTTCAGCCTACTTAGGTCTACCAAGAACCAATTTCCATTTTAAGTTATTTGAATTTTTGGAAACTATTGGAATTAAAGAATTAATAGCAGCAAGAAGCTTGGAAAAACTGAAAACACTATAATTTCCCCAAAATAATGCTGGTCATTTATATATTTGTATGCTATTCAATTCTAGTTGGACTTGTTATCCATCTATCCATCTATGTATCCATAACAATTGTAGCTCAAAACTGAAAGGTGATAGCATGATGCATTTAGAATCAGGGAATCTGATTTAAATTCCCAGTTTTGCTACTTATAAGCTATGTGACAAGTTATTTTACCTCTCTAGGCCTCTGTTTCCTCATCTGTAATATGAGTGTATTGGACTAAGTTATCACTAAGGGCCCTTTTGTTTCTAAATCCCAATTATCCTACAAAACACAGAAAGACAAAGTGATTTACCCATAGTTGCAAAAGTGATCAATGAACCCACATTTCTCAATTTTTCATTTATAATCCTGTTATACCACTATTTTTAATTATCCCTGAAAGTGCTGGACCATCATACCAGTCAAAGTTTGTTTAAGGCTTAAAAGATTAAAGTCAAAAGACATCAATCAGTATGGGACCACAGTTCTTAAACTCTGTTTTCAAAACCCCTCTATAATCTTAAAAATTATTGACTCTCCAAAGAACTTTTGTTAATATAAGTCATACTGATCAATATTTACTATAATAGAAATTAAAATATTTGGTATTTTATAGAAATAGTTTTTTCCTCAATGACTCCTCACTTAAAAGGATGTATCATTTGTTTACTATTGAATATATATTGACTAACAAGTCTTAGTATGTGCCCAGGCATATGAGAACAAAAATGAAACAAATAAAGCAAAATTTTAGGACTTTTGCTTTCAGCCTTAATGAATTTGTGTATCCAGGAAATATTGTCTACCATTTCTGAATGTTCATGTTTTCTAACTTTTCTTATATGAAAAATGGCATTAGGTTCTTAAATGATACATGCTCAGTGTCATTCATGCTGGCAATATCATCCCTTGGGAGGACAGAGAACAAGCTCAAACTAATAAAATTCAAAGAGGCAGTAACCAAACTGATATATCACTTCTTCATCACTGCTTGCTCACCATACAATCCATAAATACAATCTATTAGGAGGAATTGAGAGCCTGGATATAGTATGAATACAAAAGCCAAGGATTACCTCTCCAAACAGCTACTGATAAGTAACTCCTTGCCCCAGCACCCATTTCCCAAGTGCTCCTTTTAGGGCATAAATGTCATTACAGCTGAAACTGTATCCTACCCTTGTTATATCTGCCCTTGGGTATCTCATTTTAGGTCTTTGGTGATTTTCCTTATGTGAGTTAAAGTTCATCATGAGTAAGGAGTTCTGGTTTACACATTATTGGACTACTTCATTATACTTCTTATGTAATTAGAATTTTGTACCCCAGGACTACAATTCCCAGCACCCCACTCTCCTCACTTTTTGTGCTAAGGTAGGGAGGTTATAGATTTTGTGTAGCCCCTCTTCTCACTCTCTTGATCTGATTGGTTTGGTGGAGATGTTGTGAGGTGAAAGCCAGGAGATTATTGCTCACATGGACTTAATTTTGTTAGATAATTTGTTTATTTACTTCTATTACCTTTTTATTCCTTCTACTTCAAGTGATTAACAATAAACTCTATAAAATATAATACTTGGAGTATTGGATATTAATTTAAATCCTACACTCTCCAAGTCCCATTATTGCTGGTACAGCCAAATTTAGGTAAGAATTTGGTACTTAACTGTTTTTTGGTCATTGAAAGCCATGAAATAAAGAAAAATACACATAACTTTTTAATAATGTAATCTCTTTTAAAGGAGACAAATGGTGCTAAGTGGTACCAGAATCTTTAAGTTGTCTATAAGTCTTAGTTAAGCTGCCAGCGTTATGCATGTGAGCCCCTTATCCAATAAACAATGAGTGGACATACTAGTAAAATAGAATTGCATCGTTCTTATTAATCTTGTAATAAACTGCAAAAAGGTTACAGACAAATCGTAGCATGGCTCACTGATTCTCTTTGGAGAGTTCAGGAATACAGTTGGTGGAGTTGACTTTGCTGCACACCCAAGAACAATAAGAAACATCATGCAATGGCCAGTTCTTCATCCTACTCCCTTATTCCACTCTACCTCAGTCACATACATTGGTGGTCATAGCCTTTATCTTGCTACAAGTGCATTGAGGTACCCTCAGTAGTAGATTGTGGAACGAATAAGGTGCCAAAAATTATATAGGAGAAATAGTGAAAAATCATTGGTGTAATGAACTAACTAAAAAAGAAGTAGACTACATGTCAAAGGCAGGGGATATACAATGGACAGCCCATGTGAGATATTCTTAAGACTTTCCTTAAGAATTTTTGGGGAGACACCAGTGAAGGATCTATAAGAGAACATGGACAAAGTAAAAAGGAGAGACAGTCATGGTTGGGTTTCAATCTATCATTTGCAGGGGACCCCCACAATGATGAGATCACATTTATGCAGAACTTTGTTTTGTAAAGTGTGAGTATAGAGCTTGACACTTTCCTCTGATGAATGAGGATCTCCAAATACTTTTATAAATACTAACTTCAAAGCTTCAAGGTAAGCAATTGCATTGTAAAGTCTTAGTAATTTTAAATAACAGAGTTTAAAGGGTAGGCTTGTTTGACTTGTGGATCTGAATTATAGGATGTTTTTAAGTACTTTTTTGCTTTCAAGTGTCATAAATATCCAAAAACAGGCCATGAAAATGCCTAAGAAGTAAAATGAGGTATTGAAGAAAAGGTCCATATTACATCAAACTCATATTACATAGTGGAACATTATAATCATAAAAGTCCCTGAAGGTACAATAATTAAAAGAACCAAACATTAAATAAATTCCTAGTCTTGAGCTTTTCATTTGAAAGACTTATTTTAGGCCATAGTCTTCTCATGCATGTCTTGACATTTGCAAGGGAAGAACTTATGTTGAAACTTTTATTCACCAAAAATGACAGATGCTGTTCCTAATTGATTCTCAATTTCTGCATTAATGGGTAAATATCAGGTCTTAATCAATATGTGATTGAACTAAAATGAATTAATTAAATTTAATTGAGGTAAATAAAATGTCAGTGACTTGATCAGATTCACATACACAGATATTCTATGGCCAATACACTATTCTTTAGCTATTTAAAAGATGTAGAGTATTAAAAATAAGAGCATCATTGTGCTGTGGCTGAAATGCCTTAGAGTAAAAAGAATCTGGATTCAAAGTCAGCCTTTGGATGATCATGAACAAGTCATTTAATCTCTCGGAGCTCTAAGTGATTTATTCATTCCATTCTCTCCACCCCTTAAAAAAATTAAACACATGTCACAAATAGGATTACCAAAACTACTAATTCTGTGAATTTCAATTTAATGATATGATAGAAATATATGAAGATCTCAAGGTATAGTAGAAGGAACTCTGGATCTAGAATTCAAAAACATAGGTTTAGATCCTGGCTCTGCAATTTAGTTCTTTGTGGGGTGAGAGAATTAATCCCATTCAAAAGGTTACTGCTTTGAAATGATACTATTTCTTTGAGCTAAATTTTTTAAGAAAAGGAGAATTAATCATTATCTACACATTTTTTATTCCTGGATTTGCTAGTAATTACCTCTCTAAATGAGTGATTTTGTGGTGAATCAATGTTCATTCTAAGAAAGGAAAAGAAAAGCACAGATATAAAACATATATCCAATTGAGATTTACTGAAGAATATTCTGTATATCTAAATGAAGTTTGATGAGGATTAGGGATAAGGGATGCTGCAAACATCCAGGTTGTTGGAGGTCAGAGATCAGGGATAACAGTCCCAAAGATGACTTTTTAAATTGGAAGTGCCCATCTCTGAGAAATGTTAAGAGCCTTCCCTCACTGCCTAGGATTTCCAAACCAGTAAATAGTGGGAAAGAAATCTGTTACCTCCACTCCTAGTTCTATGCTCTAGGTATCTGAGCATTATAATTAGTTGAAGGACAAAGGAGGGAGACAGAGAATTAGGGAGAAAGGCTGACTGAACCCAGAGCTGAGTTTGGTCTGGTTCTCAGAGGGCTGGAAGCCTGGTGTCTGACAACTTTGATTAGACTCTGAGCAACTCCACCCAGGTGGTCACTAGCTCATACAAAGACCAAATGTAAAAAAGTTTGCTCTTGGTATAAATTTCTGATTTAACTCTTAACTCTCCCGAACTAGTCTCTACCCTCCAAAATGTACAACTTAAAAGTGCTGTGAATAAATGCCCATTCACTTGTGGTCTTTTTTTTCACTTTCTAGATTAAAGTCCTTTGCTCCTCTGAGATATGCAAACAGGTAATCACCATGACTAGATTAGGGCCATTAGAGATAATCAATTAACCTCTATGGATCTCATTTCCTCATCTGTAAGGTGAAGGAATTAGTCTAGATGACTTCTGAGGTCCCTTGTCATGTTAAATCTAGGAAACTATGATCCCATGGATATTACATTACATATTATTTAAACCAGAGTCCTCTTTTTATACAAACATCTCTACAAATGCCTGAAACAATCCTACAAATTGAGAGGCAGTCAATCCCCCCCCCCCCTTCAAAAAAGGGCCGAACATAATTAGAGGATATGATCAAGGAGGGAGCTAAAAACAACAGAGTGACAGGCATCACCTCCACCTCTCCATACAGTCTGGCTGAGACACAATGTGATCAATGATTTTTTTTTCCTAATAGGTCTGCCAACCAGCAAGGATTAGGACCAGCACTAGACTAAACAGTGAAAAAGCACACACAGAGATTCATAGTCTGTGTTCGAAGAAACGTGAAACTCCATTGAACAGAAAAGAATGAATCTTCGTCCATTCATACTGTTGCTAGATTCCATGTGGGAAATCACAGAAATTGGGAGATGGTTGGCCAATACACATATGGAGAATGACAAGAAAGAAGAGCCTGCTGGACTCATTTGAACATTTAAAGACATTGGTTTTATCTGGACTAAGCCAGAAGTGTGCCTTGCCAGGTCTTTTGAAAACAAAGTGCTGACCTAGAAAATGAAGTGTTTAATATCTCCTGGAAAACAAGCCTCCCATCATCAGAATGATACCAGCTTAGAAAAAAAAATTAGCTTTTCTCAATCATGAGAATGACCTTAATTATTATCATATCATCAACTAGCATTTATTATATTGCAGTGTTCAAAGCACTATAGAAGACTAGGTTCCTACTATTTAAACTTAATCCTAATAAAAAGACAAAAGGAACAGATGCTGACACAGGAGGACACAGTTGGACATCATGTGCTTGGACTTATTCTTATCCATCTTCCTTTGCTTCTTCTGTTCACTTGGTTTTGTGCAATAGACAAGATAAAAAGAGAAAAATAAAAAAATACAAAATGGTAGGTGACCCAAAAGGGTTAAAGGGGGAGGAAATGTAAGCCTTTAGTTCAATTAACAATTAAGAATACTGGAGATAAAAAGATGAAAAAAAATGAGCTTCAGCCCACTTAAGAAGAGAATTAGCAATGTGAGTTGTTTATGGGATCATAGATTTAGATCTGAAAAGGACCTTAAAAGTCACATTGTCCAACCACCTCATTTTACAAATAATAAAAATGAGACCTGGTATTGTTATTATTTGCCCAAGGTCACAGTTAATAAATGGATGAATCATGATTTGAACCAAAGTTCTCTGATATCATGTTTATTCTTCATTCACATCAAAAGATCTCATTAAATGATGACACAAGGTAGTACATGATTAAATAAATGCTGATTAATAATTTGTACAGACCTAGTTCAGAGGAAAGGGAGAACACCTTAGACTGGAGTGTAAGCAATAATAATAAACTATAATAAGTAATAATTTATTCAATATACACCATATCCAATTATGGGAATTTTCCCTGGATTACTCCATGCCTAGAATCCTCTCCCTCTTCATCTTGGCCTTCTGTTTTCCATGGATTTCTTCAAGTACTGGCTAACCTTCTAGGGAAGCTTTTCTGGGTCCTCCTTAAGTGCATTAGTTCAACTTTTCTTGAATATGCCTCCTTCTCTTCTCTGAGACTGCCACCCCTCTAATGTAGGTTCATCACCTCAATCGTGGGAAAATTGTAAATAGCCTGCTGCTGCATCTGCCTGCCTCAAGTCTCTCCCTACTCCAAGATATCCTCTGTTCAGTTTCTAAGTAATTTTCCTAAAGTGCAGGTCTGGTTATGTCATCCTCCCACTTAATAAACTCCACAGACTTCCTTTGGCCTTCAGGATCAAATACAAAATGCTCTATTTGGCATTCAGAGCTCTTCATAACCTAATTCCCTCCTACCTTTCCTATCTTCTTACATCTGACTTCCTGACATATACTCTTTGATCCAGTGGCACTGTCCTGCTGGCTGTTCCAAGAAACAAGACACTTAATCTCTCAGCTTTAGGCATTTTCTCTGGTTTTCTCCCATGGCTAAAGTGTTCTCCCTCCTCCACTCACCTACTGATATCCCTGGCTTCCTTCAAGTCCTGACTAATATTCCATCTTTTCCTTCTCTGGCCCTTCTTAATTCTAGCACCTTCCTTCTGTTCATTATTTCCTATTTATCTTGTATTCAAATAAGCTTGTGCTGCATGTATTTGTTTGTGTGATATCACTTCTCAATAAATTACAAGCTGCTTGAGGGCAGAGACTTCTTCCATTTTTGCCTTTTCTTAAACCTTTACTTTCTGTCTTAGAATCAATATTGTATATTAATTCCAAAGCAGAAGAGCAGTAAAGGCTAGATAACTGGAGTCAAGTGGCTTGCCCAGGGTCGCATAGCTAGGAAGTATCTGAAGACAGATTTGAACATAGGACCTCACATCTGTAGACCTAGATTTCAATCCACTGAGCCACCCAGCTGCCTCATCACTGGAAACTTTTTTAAGGCTGAGAAAGAAGTATTGATAAATGTGAAACAGAGATTTGACTCCTGACTCTGGCCCAAAATAGAGATAAGATTCTCCTTCAAAATTGACCAGAACTAGGTATTTGGGGTAGATGATACCATTTGTTTTTAAAACAATATGGAAACTGTATATGTTTGTATCATCTGGGCATATGCATCTCAATGCAGATAAAGCTTAAATTTAAATTCTTCCTATCCCTCTTTCTTTTATCCTTTATATTCCCTAAAGTGGTAGAGGTGATGTTTTGGGTTAGGGCAGAGACTATTTTTTAAAATCATGCCATATACATATCATCTGGGAACTATAAGAAACTGGTATGGCTCAAAAATAATACTCCCCTAAGATCTTTTTTGGATTAAATAAAGTCAAGCTTATATTTTTCTCCATTTACTGATAAACTTGTCTGATTTGATATGAGAGAGAGCATAAGAAACCATATTATAATGGAGAAAGGGCCTAGGAGTCAGGAAAAGATTGAACTGAAGTCTTGCTTCTGGCATATTCTAGTTGTGGGACTATGAACAAATGACAAACTTATTGATAGGGCAACTCTAGAACTATTGTGTAGGGTTGATCTTAGAGTCAGAAAATATCAATATTTCTGTGATGTTACACTGTCATTTGACTACTCTGGCTGATAGTTTTCTCTTAGAGATTGTGATATAGAGTGGAAAGAAGGCTTGGTTGAACATCCTAGGACTTGAGTTCAAATCTCACATCTCATTTTACAGCTTGTGTAACCTTTGGGAAATTATTTTAACCTTTCTGGCCCTCAGTTTCCTCATGAATTAAATAAAGGGGCATGTATTGGTTACCAGCATGAAACTCAAAAGAGAAATGGGTCCCTGCTGGCTACATATTGACTTCCCAAATCACCAAGTATCATTACTAATGCAATATTATATCTTTTATTGTTTTGTTAAACATTTGCTAATTACATTTCAATTTGGGTTTTTTTTTTCATATTCAGGAGTTTTGAGGGCCATGATGTGACCAGATGTTTGACAGCTCTGTACCTGATGACCTACAATATCCATTCTTGCTTTAAATACATGGTTCTTATTGTGAAGTCATGGAAGAATCTTTATGACTCCATTTTGAAACACTGCAGTGGTGTACCACTTCTTCAGCTCATTTTACAAATGAGGAAACTGAGCAAACAAGGTTAAGTGATTTACCTAGGGTCACATAGCTATTAAGTGTCTGAGTTTAGAGTTGAACTTGGGAAAATGTATCTTTCTGCATTTAGACTTTGCATTCTAATTGTCCTAAATCCATGGTACTAAACTGTAAAAAGGTTACTACTTCACATCAATAAAGGGAGTTCCCATACTTGTTCTTTAAAACTAATAAAATCACAGGTCCAGATCTACCTTCTCCAACCCAATTTCATGAATAAGAGAGTATATTTATTCTTTTGAAAATTTCTCTTATTTGGAAAAATGAGCTTAAATTCAAGGGCTTCTTATAGTGGAGTGTATTCAGGCAACTTTCTAGAATTCTGGCAACATCTAGGGTGCTTTATAATTGCTTAATTACAAACAAAATTGAAAGTTTGTTTGGCTAAAGCTGGAGACTGAATCCAGATGTGAACACCTATGCTATATCTTCCATGGGCCAGCTTCTATAAAGGTTATTCAAAGTTCTCTACTTACTACCTTTGAAACAAAGAAAGGAATGAAAGCCTGGTCCCTGAAGTTGGAACAGCTAAGAAAGGATCAGAAAGTAGCAACAGGTACTTTCAACTTTCCAACATCTAAAAAAATCCATTTTTCATTTTTGTTACCATTCTAACAGCTTATAAATACATACAACAGTCACCCCTGAGGTCAGGCATAGCCTGAGAGTTAATGACCAGCTGGGTGGAAGGCTCTTGGCTTTGCTTCAAAATCTGGCTCCCCAAGCCAGTCATTAACTGCCAGGAAATGCCTTCCTTATTAGTCATTATTGCTAGCGGGTTTCCTAATGATAGTGTTAATACTGTATGAAATGCTCTAATTGTAATGCTGGCTTAAGAGATCACTGGATTGCTTTGCTATCCATGTTTGAAATAGACTGTAAAGCAGCATTCTCATCAAAGTACGGGTTGGAAAAAGGAAGGTTTTATTTGCTATAACATATTTCAAAAACTTTTCAATATTTGTACAGTATCAGGTTTCATGACCAAGAGTTTGAGGAAATGAGTCAAGTATTGGCTAGCATTTGAATAGAATCCAAGATTTTCTCTAAGGATCAGCACATTTACTGATCCTCTTTCTTGCTCCTGTGTTGAATATCTTTCTAGGTGCTTGGGAGTATAAAGGACAAGACAGTTTTGGTCCACAGCTTACTTTCGATTTGTCGAAAAAAGGAAACAATGACTAGAGAGCATTAGATGTATACATATTAATTTTATGGAAAAAAAATCAGATCATGGATTTGCAGACAATTTTTCCAGGAGTCAGACTCAAATAGAAGCAGAGGCCCCTAAACTTTACATCAGGGTGCCTGCTATTGTCTTAGAAAATCATAAATGAACACTTTCTATGTTCTATTGTATTTTTAAAAATGTGTTTCCCAATTATATTTTAATCTAATTCAGGTATACTAAGGCCTTTTAGGGAGACATCTAACCAAGCATGGGAAGATTCCTCCCAGAGAAATAGGTAGGGAACAATAAATTATTCCAGTGCTACAAAGATGGCTTAAGAAGATGCTTGAAGCAATAAAGTTTGGTCTGACATGGAACATGACAAGGTTATCTGCTACATGATGGCCCATAGTTGGTTGTCCTGACTTTTGTCTTGCTATTAAACTTTGATAACTAGAAGAAAGAGGCTGATAATTTTGTGCAACTCTATCTCACTTTAATCCAATTTATGCACAAGTCAAGACATTATCTCCTACTATTATTCAAAGAAATGAGGGACTAGAAAAAAAAAAAAACATGGTCAGTGTCCCACAGGAGAAATTTGAATTTGAATGAATGTGTGAGTGTGAGTGTGTGTGTGTGCTTTGCATATCATAGTGGAAAGAGCTCCATACTTAAGACCTCATTTCATATCCCATCTCCAATAATACTAAATGGCTAGGGGGCAGCTGGGTAGCTCAGTGGATTGAGAGCCAGTCCTAGAGATGGGAGGTTCTAGGTTCAAATCTGGCCTCAGACACTTCCCAGCTGTGTGACCCTGGGCAAGTCACTTGACCCCCATTGCCTACCCTTACCACTCTTCTGCCTTGGAGCCAATACACAGTATTGACTCCAAGACAGAAGGTAAGGGTTAAAAAAAAATACTAAATGGCTATATGACTGGAAAAGCCATTTAACCCTTGGCTCTTGATTCTTGATTCTTCATCTGTAGGTTGCACCTAGGTGGTATGATAGATAAAGTTCTGGAAAAGAAATTAAGATATGAGTTAAAATCCAATTGCATAGACTTACTAGTCTTATGACTTTGGGAAGGTCAATTGACCTCTGTCTGTTTCTCAACGATAAAATGGGAATAATAACAATACTCATCTCCAAGGGTTATTGTTGTGAGGATACAATTCGGTGATATTTATTTTTCAAACCTTAAAGTGCTAGATAAATTCTTTCTTTATCATCATCATCACTGCCACCACCACCACCACCGCCACCACCACCATCATCAAAATCCTTTACCTCCCAGAGTTTCTGTGAGGCACCCAAGTGCTGCACAAATGCCAGTGTTTAGGTTATATAGAAATACCATTTCAAAAATAGTGAATCTTGACTCTCTGTGGAGCACTTGATGGCAAGGATTGCAATCATCTCCACATGAGACCAGCTTTGTCCAACAATAACTGCTATTAGCAAAGTTGAGCTTGTCAGCCAGGAGAGCCTAGAGCAACACACACACACACGCACGCACACACACACACACACACACACACAAAACATATAGGACAGCAGTAAGACATTCTACTATAAAGTGACTGGTTAGAGAGACCAAATCTTGCCCCTTCCGCCCCCCCAATAAATGCTCATATATTTCAAGGATCCACCAATCAGTGACAAGCATTCATTGAGTGGGCAAATGGATGACTTGGTGGAGAGAATGCAGGAAAAACTGACTTCAAAACTAGCCTCTGACATTGACTAGCTTTGTGACCCTGGGCAAATCACTTAACCCTATTTCCCTCAGCTTCCTCATCTGTAAAATGAACTGAATAAGAAAATGGCAAAGCACCTAACTATATTTGCCAAGAAAAATCTCAAAATGGAATCACAAAGAGTCAGACACATCTGAATAATAACATTTATTGAGCAACTACTATGTGCCAACCACCCTGAGCTAGACTGGTGATATAGAAACAAAACAGAAATTTTTCTTACTCTTCAAGACCTTAAAGTTTATAAAGGGTGGACCATATATGTATATGTAAATATGTAAACACTTACATATTTATATATGTATATGTAAAATTTATATACACAAATTATTTATGCAAATGTGAATATGTAAATACTTACATATTTACTTACATATTCACATATGCATAAATACACAAAAATAAAAACAATGTATTTGGGGGGTGTAGAAAGGCCTTAGAAAAGGGTATTATCTGGAAAGGCCTCAAGTTAATAAGCATTTTTTAAGCAACTATATACAAGGAATTATGCTAAATGCTTTATAAATATCTACTCTATTGATCCTCACAACAATCTTGTGGGTAGGTGCTATTTTTATCCGTATTTTACAGTTGAATTAACTGAAACAAAAATAGTTAAGTGACTTGTCCATCTCACAAATGTCGGATGCCAGGTTTGAATTCAGTATTTCCTGACTTCAGGCCCTATCTATTGTCCTATCCATTGTACTACCTAGAAGACATGATAAGTATTATGCAATGGATAGTAGGCTAGGCTCAAGTCCCATCTCAGATCCTTACTAGCTTTATATTTTAGACAAGTTGCTGAATCTTTCAAATCCCCAGTTACCTCATCTGTGAAATAGAGAAAATGGTCCTGGTGTTACCTAGCTAATTAGCTCACAGGACTTGTATTAAGAAAGTGCTTTGCCAACCTTAAGGTGCTACATGAATTATTTTTTGTTGCACGTAATAGCATGATTTCTTTTTCATAATTAAAAATAATGTTTTCTTATTCCAAATGTTTACAAATCCAAACAAAACAAGCATTTCCATATATAAAGATAGAAGATGTTACACAAATGAAATCATAGATCTCTTACAGATTTAACCTACTTTTCTTCATATCTATATAATAGACCCTGTCCACTGGTGTCCTAACTGCTCTCCACCCTCTCTACATCACACAGGACATTGTCATTAAGGCCAAAATGTTCATATAGATTAAGTCTTTCATGTTTTAGTTTTCTTTTCACTTTCTGCACCTGATCTTACACAAAAGGTCAAGAAATTATTCTGTTCCTTTTCTGGAGGGAACATCCTCAGTTTATTATTCTAGTATTCATTCTGTGGCTGTACAATTTTCTCCTGATTCTACTCACATCACTGTTCATTACCTTGTATAGTTCTTCCCAGGTTTTTTTTTTCATAATTAATCTGTTCATTGTTTCTTGTAGTACATTAGTATTTTATCAAAATCAAATACCACAATGGGTTTAGCCATTCCCCATTTAATGGGCATCCCTTCAATTTCCAGTTCTTTGCCACAACAAAGAGAACTGCTATAAATATTTTGGAACATATGGGTTCTTTTCCTCTTTCCCTAATCTTCTTGGGAAACAGACTCAGCATTGCTGGAAATGACATGATTTCTTAACAAAATAGCCTCATGACAAAATTATCATTTTTTTCATGTGTATATGCAGGCATGTGTGTATGTCTATGCATCTGTGTGTCTGTGTGTGTAAAAGTGGGTCATCTCACACAGGCTAAGTGTGGTGATCACAAGACCCCTTGACTTGTCCTGTTATTAACCTGGGTCAGTTCACCATTGTTAGGCAGCTTGGCAGGTCCCACATTATCGAAACCTAATTATAATGGTGCCAAACTTGGATCAGAACTCCCAGATTCAATGATCTGCCCACTACAACAAACCCAATAGTAGGAATTATAGTATTTCTACCATCCACAGTTTCATATACTTCTAAAGATAATTTAAAATGAATATATAACAAATAATCATATAAAAGTTCATTATAGAATGTTCCTTTATTGGCAACTTTGGAGAAACACATCATTTTAAAAATGGTACTTTTCCTTAAAGCCCAAGATATTCTAGCATGGTAGATAAAAGCTAGCCTCAGAGTCAAGGAGGCTTAGGTATAAGGCCCACCTCTGAAATATATGGACATTGTGATTTTAAATATTTTACTTAATCTCTAAATAACTCAGGGAACACAGTAGAACTTTATATTTTTTTTGTTTTTTTTGTTGTTGCTTCTTTAATTGAAAATTTTTATTTAATTAATTAAAATATTTTTCCATGGTTACATGATTAATTCTCTTTCCCTCCCCTCTTCTTTCCCCCGTAGCCAACAAGCAATTCCACCTATTTCCATATTATTAATATTTGCAATAGGGTGATCACTTAGAGTCTACATCCCCAATCATAAACCCATCAGCCCATGTGATCAAGCAGTTGTTTTTCTTCTGAGTTTCTCCCAATAGAACTTTAAACTGAGGAGAAGGTGCCATTCTGCATTGATAGAGGAAGTTCTTTCCTGGAAGCTCCCAACTCAGATGAACTTACATGACCAATCAAGCATATGAGCAGACAAACAAATAAAAATTAAATTTTAGACCATATGTATAGGTTCTTGCGCTATATTTTGAATCAGCCAGTAGTCTGAAAAAATTTACTTTTTTTCACACTGGAAGACCTGGTTTGGTTCTATTAAAGTCATTTAGTCACTGGGATAAGATGGCAGTTGTGTTGAGTCATCTCTGTTAGGTATACAAGTTAGCCGATTATTTTTCCTTTAAAACAATTTAAGGGCATTGAAAGATTTCTTGAGATTTGATTGGCACAGTTGTTTAAAGACTCATCACTTCTTCATTGCCTGATCACAAAACAGCCAAAAGTTGCTCCAGGAGGTCTTGAATTTTGTCTGGTAATTAACAATGGGCCAATCAGGCAAGGAAGCTTGGGACAGCTGAATCAATTCAAGGGATTCATTACCTGTTGTAATATTAAATTTAAGTTACCAGGGAACTATTCTAAGTCAGGCTCTGTCCAAAATAGTATAGATAACTGAATACAAATAATGCATATTTTAACTTTTATTCCTATCTTTAGAGTCTTATTCCACCAAGCTACTCATTTAAAAGTAGTTGATAGTTTAATTTGAGTTGAATAGGCTGGAGAGTATATAGAGGAGATTAACCATCATTTTGTGTCCATAAAATGGGAGAATCATTTGAAGAAATAGAATACAAAGTCAGAGAAGATTGGAGTAATGCATGATAATGGTTTTCAAGTATTTAAAGAGATGTCATAGAGAAGGAAGAATAAAACCTTTGACCTTAGAAGATAGAATTGAGAACAAAATGTTTTTTTCCAGTAAAGGAAAAACAACTTCTGAATAAGCAGAATTCCTATTGGTTATGGGTTCCCATTCAATAGAGATCTTCAAGGAGAAGATGGATGACCATTTGTCAGATACATTGAAGAATATGATTTGGACTAGATGGTTGCAGAGTTACCTTTCAACTCTGAAATTCAGAGTTGCAAATACTTCTATTAAAAGGAACCTACATAAAGGGCAGGAAAGGGAAGCAAGTTGTAGAGATAATCCAAGCAGAAGCAATTCTTGAATGATTAAGATCTGGCTGTAAAGGTTTGCATGTACCACATTGGCCATTGTTCAACTATTGTGCTTATTAGCTAAAGCAATGTAAGACCGTTTGCCAATCTCAAATCACTTCAACGAGCATTAATTAACCATTCACTATACAGCAGGCACTGTACTGCAAAGACAATCCTTCAGTCTTAACATATCATATAGTTTTAACTTCCTCCATCACCTTTTGCCAGAGTTGCTTAAAAAGATAACAATGGGCTTCACTGAATTTCATATTCCATATATCACTAAGGATACAAAAGGAAAAAATAAAACCACTTCCTGCCCTCCAAGTTCTTACATTCTCCTGAGGGAGCTACATAAACAGGAAAGTAAATAAATATCTACCCAAAAAAAAGCAATTTGGGGATCATAGAAGAAGAGTTCCAAATTAGTAGGATTAGAGGGGCAGCTCAGTGACTCAGTAGCTATAGAGGCAGGCCTTGAGATGAGAGGTCCTGGGTTCAAATCTGTCTTTAGATACTTCCTAGCTATGTGACCCTGGACAAGCCACTTACCTCCCATTATCTAGCCCTTGTTGCTCTTATGCTATTGATTCCAAAATGGAAGGGAAGGGTTTAAAAAATACTAATATCTTTTTATAAATCTCTCATTTGATCCTATACATATTGTTTCTAAGATGGAAGGGAAGGGTTAAAAAAATTAGTAGGATCAAGAAATGTCTCCTGTAGGAGGTAGCAACTCAGTTGAACATGGAATGGAGTTATGAATTTCAAGAGATGGACATGAGGAGGCATAGCATTCCAGGTATAGGAGAAACATTGTTCAAAGACATGGAGAAGAGATAAAATGGTATGCACAGAAAACATCATCTAGGCCAATTTGGTTTAAATATAGAGTGCACAAATGATGGTATAGATTGTTTCTGACTAGAAAATGATAACCTAGGGAAAGAAAGGTAGTGATGGTAGAATTGGTAGACCTGAGTTCTAGCAAAAGCCAAAAGCCCCATTGAAAAATTTTCTTATCCATCATCTGAAGAGTTGTTACTCAGCTTTACACATATCAATAAAAAGGAATGGAGAGCATAAGAGGCATCAAATTGGATTTTTTTTCAAATTAAAAAAGATAATTAAATAGTATTCTTTTATAATCTCAATACTAGTGGATGGGACTAAAACTTATCCTTAAAGTTTTTGTTTCATTTAGACTGGTTGGGGCTCTTGATTTGACCTGAAATATATCAAAGTATTTAATAATGAGCTGTTATAACAAAGTTCCTCTATTTCTTTCCAGATCATTTTGATGATGAACTTTTAAAAGTGAATTTCTGTAGCCAATTAAGGGTGTTTTCTCCTCTTGATTCAGGCTAGTGTCCTAATAATACCTTGAGGGAAAGTACTTCACAGCATGCCCTGACTAGTGTGATTGCTTTTAATAAACTTCTTAAAACAGTAATGCAGCCAACACTCAATTATCTCTAGTAATGGGGGACAGGAACAGCCTGAGCAGTCAAGCTCCAAAGACAATCCTTCAGCCTTAATATATTGCACAGTTTTAACTTCCTCCCTCACCTTTTGCCAGAGCTGCTTAAAAAGCCAGCTAGGGGTTCCAGTGAATTTCATCATGATCTCTATGCCAAACACTATCTGAGGGATATACTATTTAACAGTGGTTACAAGGATTAAATATTGACTTTGAATAGTCTGCAAGTAGAACTATCAGATGCACATAATTGAAACTTGACTATTTCCATTGGGGCTGGGAAATTGAACCCAAGCATGGTCTAGAAATAGCCATAAGGAAACTTATTTTGAACCCAAAGATACAGGATTTGAAACCTTTGTGCCCCTTCAAAAGTGTAGCTTAGGTCACCTCTGCTTCACTTGAAACTAAAAGTTACTGAAGTTTATCATATCTGAAACAAAAGAGATCATTTTTTCTTTTCTATTTCAATAAGAAAGAACATAAATTTAAATTTTATTGGGAAAATATATTCTTAATCGCTTCTCTTCATAATGCCACCATCCTAATATAGGTCTTTATTACTCTGATGGATAAAATTATTTAGATTTTGATGGGAACATTGAGTCCATTGAGTCCAGCATTGAGTCCATCTCCATCATTTACCAGAAGGAGAAACTGAGCCTCAGAGGGGTCAAGTGATTTATCACACAACACGAAATAAGACTCAAACTCATGTCTTCCTGCCTTCAAGTCCAGTCATCTATCCTTTGGACCCCTTTATGATCACATTAGTATGAAGATTTTCTTTTTTGTTTTCAACATGGCTCAGTCTTATCCATATTTTTCAAAGAATATTTACTCAGTGTTCTGTAGCTCTCTCCTTTATTCTTTAAATATTTTGCACATTCTATTATCCCCCAAATTCTCTGCAAGTAACAGGCTAACACCTTTTATAGCCATATGGGTCATTGATGTCTTTTTATAATTTGCAAGTCATCATTATTGATCTTGTGCAGTCCAGTAAACTTACTGAGGTCTAATAAACTTACATAGGTTCAATCTTTATTGACCTTTGAGCTATAATACCTATCTTAAAACATTTGAAGGGTGGAAGTTCCTCATTTTGGAAAGACATTCCAGCCCTCTAATCCCACCTTGGGAGAACCCTTAAGCCCTATGGTCTTTCCATCTGATTGGATGGCTTTTCCAAGAAGCTTCATTTTAAAGATGAAACCTAGACCTTTTTATTTCTCACGAGGCTGCTGGCCAGACTTCTCCTTCATGCCCTCCCCCATATTAATTTAAGCTTCCATTTATATGCCTTCTTCTCTAATTAGGAGGGGATAATTAGTCCCTAATTAAAATGTAAGCTCTTTGAAGGCAGGGACTTTTTCTTTTTGGGTTGTATTTGTATTCTCAGCAATAACTACAGGATCTGGCACCTAGTTAAGTACTTAATAAATGCTCAATGATTACCAGACTTAAGAGGAATTATTGTTCTGCCTGGTCCTACAAGAAATAACCAGGAGGAAGGCATGAAAGTTGTAAAGAGGAAAATTTAAGTTTGATGTCAGGAAAAAATTCCTAACAATTTGAGCTATCCTGAAGTGGAATGGGCACCCCCAGGAAGTGGGAGGTAGACTGAAAATCTGCAAGCACAGGCCAACTTGTCACTTGGCAGGTACCTGATAGTGAAGAGTCCTTCCTATCAAGTAGGGGTTAGGCTTGCTAACTAAGTGCCCTTCTGACTGTCATATTATTATGTGATAGTCCATGAGTCATAGCCATAGAGTAGAATTTTAGCATTAAAAAAAGAACCATGGGGAAAGGAAAGTAGTTTGGGATGAATAAAAAGATTACACCTCCCAGGCCCCAATGTGATCAAGCCCAGTCTTCTCTTATTTAGTTTCAATTTAAGAATCATAGCTCTAGAGCTAAAAAGCACTTCGGAAATAATCCTGAACTCTGACAAAGGTCTAATTGCTCAAATTTACAAAGAGCTAAATCAATTGCACAAAAAAATCAAACTATTCTCCAATTGATAAATGGGCAAGGGACATGAATAGACAATTTTCAGATAAAGAAGTCAAAACTGTCAATAAACACATGAAAAAATGTTCTAAATCCCTTATAATCAGAGAAATGCAAATCAAAACAACTCTGTACCACCTCACACCCAGCAGATTGGCTAACATGACAGCAAAGGAAAGTAATGAATGCTGGAGGGGATGTGGCAAAGTTGGGACATTAATGCATTGCTGGTGGAGTTGTGAGTTGATCCAACCATTCTGGAAGGCAATTTGGAACTATGGCCAAAGAGTGCTAAGAAACTGCCTACCATCCATACCAGTCATACCCCAAAGAAATAAGGAAAAAGATGTAAAAGATTATTCATAGCTGTGTTCATTGTGGTGGCAAAAAATTAGAAAATTAGGAGATGCCCTTCAATTGGAGAATGGCTGAACAGATTGTGGTATCTGTTGGTGATGAAATATTATTGTGCTCAAAGAAATAATGAACTGGAGTAATTCCATGTGAACTGTAATGACCTCCAGGAGCTTATGCAGAATGAGAGGAGCAGAAATAGGGGAGAATATTGTACCCAGAGACTGATACACTATGATATAATCAAAGGAAATAGTCTTCTCTACAAGTAGCAATACAATGACTCAGGATAAATCTGAAGGACTCAGGAGAAAGAACATTATGCACATTCAGAGGAAGATCTCTGGGAGTAGAAACACAGAAGAAAAACAACTGCTTGATCACATGGGTCAATGGAAATATGATTGGGGTTATAAACCCTAAATGAGCACCCTAGTGCAAATATCAATAATATGGAAATATGTCTTGACCAATGACAAATGTAAAACTCAGTGGAATTGTGCATCGGCTATGAGAGAAGGGGGAAGAAGAGGAAAAGAACATGATTTTTGTAATGCTGGGAAAATATTCTAAATTAATCAACCAAATAAAATAAATAAATAAATATAATTTATTTTAAAAATAAAAATAAATAAATGCAGAGAAATACAAGAAAAAAGAAGAAATAATCCTGGTCCAATCCTCTCATTTTACAAATGAGGAAACTGAGGCTCCAGGAATTTTAGTTATTTACCCAAGCGTAAACAGGCATTAAAAAACACAGGAGGGATGTTCTCCATCATCTGCCTACAGAGCCTACTCCTTCTTGAGTCCCAGAAAATGGAGCCATTCAAAAAATGGAATGGGCTGCCTCAGAAGAGAGTTAATTCCCCATCACTAGAAACCTTGAAGTAATCCCGGGGACCATTTATCAGTGATCATCAGATTTTTGTTATTTAGTCATTTTTCAGTCGTGTTTGACTCTTCATGACCCCATTTGGGGTTGTCTTGGCAAACATACTGGAGTGGTTTTCCATTTCCTGCTTCAGCTCATTTTACAATTTAGGAAATTGAGGAAAATAACATTAAGTGACTTGTCCAGAGTCACAGACATAGTAAGTGTCCAAGAGTGGATTTGAATTTAGGGAGAAGAATCTTCCTGACTTCAGGCCCAGCATTTTGTCACTTGGCTGCCCAGATGCTCAGATAAGCCTCAGTCCAGGCACTTAGTGACCTTTTAGATTTTTTTATTTATCCAAGGTTACACAGTTAGTGGCAGAGACAGAACTGAAATCTAACTAGGTCTTTAGACCCTTATCTAAGGCCCATTTTCCACTAACAAGCTACCAAAACAAACAAAAATGCTTGTTTCTCTGAACAGTTAAAAAAAAAGTTGATCATAAACAGAAACATTAATCTTCTCTCAATTCTTTTTCATCTGCCCTAAAAAAAGGAAGTCCTGGTTTCAAAATATTCTTGAGTAATTAAGTTAATTTGAATACACAGAAGGGATCTCTTTCTCTGAGGTCTTGTATAACTACACTTTCCCTATTTATTTTTGCACTGTTTTCTATAATATGGTGCATTTTTTTAAAATACTGAAATGTTAACAAGGTTCCTGAATCCCAAAAGTTTGGTCCCCATTAACAGGGTTGAAGGAAGGAGTGGGGAAAACAGAGGCAAGGATACAAATGAAATGTTGAACCCTACATGAGAACTTGCTGTCAGCACTAGGAAGAAAATTCCTTCATCTTTGGCTTTCCCTCCCTTTTCTTTCCATGTTTAAAGGGCCAGCTCATACCCTTATCTAGACAATGTGTCTAAAATGCTCATCTTTTTAGATGATATTTGTTATTTGTGATGTGCAAAAACCCTTTGTTTTACACATGGCAGAGAATATCCAATGAGTTAATGCTGCCTCATCAGGAATTAAGCAGGACCCAAAAAAAAGTAAACACTTGGAGACCCTGATGCAATTTCAAATAACATTCCTCTCCATCCCCCCTCTCCCCATTCTTGACTGAGGTTACAGCCAGCTTTTCCTCAGCCCCCTGGCTATCACAGCTTGCCCAGAGAAACCTCAACCAGTCATTCCTGCTGCCTTTTTATTCTGGTTGGCCATTCATTAAGACTAATGATCCCCAGCTGTTTTGAGTCCAGTCTCTCCACCTCTCCCCCTTCCCTTTAAACATTTTTCTGTCCTGAACTCCCCTCCCATGCTTAAAAAATGCCTTGGTAAGATGAAGGGGCATTTAAAGGAGTGTTGGAAGCTTTGAGAAGTGAAGGCATGCCCCATGAAGTTGCAGTTCTCCTGGCCATGCACTTATCCTTCCCCACTCACAAAGATAACCCATACTGCTGTAAGACTGAAGGACTTAAAGAATGTGAATTATCCTGCATCAGGGAACTGCAGAAGTGAATGAAGATTTTCTTTTCTGAATAAAAGAGGCTGGAATGTCATGGTGATGCTTAGTTTTCACAGGGAGATTAACTATAAGCAACACGTGGCATGTTTATAATTTTCACTAGAACTGTTTTATTAGGAAAAGAGGAGAATTCAGCAAGTCTTCCCCAGTAGAGTTCATAATCAGTAGAATGTTCACAGTCATTTGCTAAAGATGGCTCTAGTTTCCAATCCATTACCATCTTCCAGTTTAAGAAATACTCAGATTTCCATTTCCCATTTCTCCTTCTTACTCTTTTTAAGTATCATACACTCAAGGCAGATTTAAATGAATAAACCAGGTATATGGTTTATCTCCTTATCAATTCAAAAGGAATATCAAACAAATTCTAAGACTTTAGATGGCAATGGGCATCCCATTATCTCATTGGCCCAAGAATTGCTTTGCTATGTGTCCTAGCTCAATGCTCTTACTTACAAAGATTGCTTACAAGGTTTATTTTTTTCTTTGGATTTTCTCTTTATAGAGAGAAGCTGTAGAAGTTCCCAAACTATATCAACTAAGGATCATACTACTAAAGATGACAGGGACTTCAGAGCTCAGACAATCTAAGGCCCTCATTTTTACAGATGAAGAAACTGAGGCTCAAGAAAATCAGGAATTTTGGGCAAGATAAGGTCTTATTGGTGATGCCAGGCAGGACTCAAATCTAGGTATTAAAACTCTAGAGTCAATTTCCACTGTTATAAGTTGCCCAGCATCACACAATTAAATAAGCATCTGAGGCAAGATTTGAGCTCAGATCTTCCTGATTGCAAGTCCAACACTATCCACTGGATCACCCAGTGGTCTATATAATCTGTATGTTCTTAACAAATTCTTATGTTCATATATATATATATACATATATATATATATATTTAATGGCAACATTAAAATCCCCAAAAAATGGAGTGTAGCTTAATATATAGAGGGGCAATATTGAAGTCAAGAGGATCTGACTTCAAGTCCTGCTTCTAGTATGCACTACTTCTATGAGCCCAAGTCAGTCTCTTCTCAGGACCATAGGCAATGTTCTAAGACTATCAGTTAACAGAAGTTATGAGCCCATATCTTTCCAAAGACTTTTTCTACTAGGAGTTCTCTACCTAGTAAAATCATAAAGTCAGACCAAAAATCATTCAGAGTAAAATTCTAAGCAGAGGAAAAGCAGAAATATTCAATAAAGAAGACTTTCTACTCTTTAAATAATGTTAAATGATAGAACTTACCAGCTTTGACTATTTCACGTTTTAATTCAATAGTACAGAAATGTTCCTTAACAAATCTTTGTTCAAACAAGCTACACAGTGAGGAGATAGGAACAGGAACGGCAAGAATACCACTGTTTGTATTGGTGAGTGAGAGTGGGGTATTGCAGGATGAGAAGGGTAGAATAATTATGGCAATGTAAGTTAATATTCCATGTTCTCTAAAATCTTGTAATAAAGAACTTCTCTTCCCAAGACCACTCCTGCCCACCCCCCTCAAAAAAAAAAAAAAAGAAGTGTTCCACATGCACCCTAGAGGCCCTTCAGCTGCAGAGGCCCCCGGGTGGTAGCTCCACCTATGACAGCATTGAAATGAATTACTATAAGGCAGAACAAGATTGAATGCTTCACCATAGTTCTGAGCTGAAGTCTTTTCATAAAAGGCCTGAAATCAATTACCTCTTAGACCATTTAACTAGCAATGTGAGACCTGCAGAAAATGTGTCTGGCAAACAAGCCTTTTAAATAGGGGGATGGGGTTGAGTCTCTGATCTCACTCTCAACATTTGTGAGCCTTAAAAGAAAAAAAAAAGCTCCTTTTTTTTAGAAATAGAAAATGAGAAATCAATGGAACATAAGCAAGGGAAACTTAGGATGTCTGAACATAATCTGTAATCAATCCAGAAAAGGCAGAGGTGAAATCACATTTTAAAACTCATGACTGGTTTATGTTAAGACTGGGTCACCAAAGGCACAGATGACAGTGAGCAGAGCTTGAGGCAGCTGTTGTAAAATTACAGTTTTTCTACTGAGTGGATTTTCTTTTCTTTCTCTCTGTGCCTCTACCCAACTTTCCCCTTCCACTCTTCTCATTCCTTATCTTTCTCTGCCTTTTAATTCAATTCAAGAACAACAACAAATAATACTGAGTTTTGCCACTGAGCCCAAGTCCCTGAGGAGATGGGGGGGGGGGTGGGAGGTAGGTAATAGAGAACATTAAGAAGAAGGAGTTATATCCCCTCCCCTCACCTAGATTCTACTTCCTGTGTCTACCTGTGGTAAGGACATTGTTTGGCTTTTGGCAGCATGCTGATCTAAGGAGATTGCTAACCCTTGATTTACAGAAGAAATATTGAACTCCGATCCTTGTATGCATTCATTTTCTCTATTCTGTCTCTTCCTTATTTGTGGAATGATGTGCAAGGCAGAAGCCAACCCCTTTAGTGTATTTTATATATTAATCCATATTCCTTACATTGTAAATCTGTCCACCTCACCACCACTCAATGAACTCTGGTGGTTCCCTGGGGGAAATATAAGGTCCATTGTTTGACATTTCAATTTCTTCAAAACTTGACCTCTTTTTACCTTTCCAATCTTTTTAGCTCTGTGCATTCTACAGTCCAATCATGTTGGTCTACTGTCTCTTTCTGGGGCACAGAATTCCAGTTTCTATTTGCATTCCTTTTAGCTAATTGTTCTTCAGGTCTGGAATTCCCTCCCTCCTCGAATGAAAGTCTCAGAATCTCTAAATTACTCTAAGATTCAGCATAAATGGCAAATAAAGTGACTAGAATATCTGTACCTTTTATCCAGATAGTCCACTACTAGGACTATATGCAGAGGAAATTTATTATTAAGTAGAAGGTCCTGATGTATACCAAAATATTTATAACTACATTTTTTGTGGTAGCAAACAACCAAAAACAAAGTAAATGCTCATCTATTAGGGAATGACAAACCATTCCAGAGCCAGACACAAATGAACAAAAAAAAAAATCTTGGAGAAGGATATTACTAAGTAAGAAATGATAAATATAATGACTACAGCAGAGCATGGAAAACTTGTAAGAAATAATGAGGAGTGAAGTAAACAAAGCCAAGGTACACATATTTGCTTAATTCAGTAGTTCTCAACCTTTCCAATGCCGTGACCCCGCAATACAGTTCCTCATGTTGCAGTGACCTCAAACCAAAAAATGATTTTGGTGGCTACTTCAAAACTGTAATTTTGCTACAGTTATGATTCAGAATGTAAATACCTGATATGCATTATGTATTCTCATTGCTACAAATTGAGAGGTTGAGAACCTATGGCTTAATTGAAAGGTAACATGAGAATGAAATCTTTACATGAGTTAAGACACAAGGGAGTTGGGGCAGTTAGATGGTTTATTGAGCCAATCTGGGAGACCAAAGGTCCTGGGTTCAAATTTGAAATCAGACACTTCCTAGCTGTGTGACCCTGGGCAAGGCACTTAACTCCAATCATCTAGCGCTTACTACTTTTCTGCTTTGGAACCGATATTTAGTATCAATTTTAAGACATAAGGTAAGGGTTAAAAAATATTTTAGAATCTAAAGGTGATTTTGTTCTATTTTCATGGTCTTAGAGAAGAAAACAAAAAAGGGGTGGACAGGAGAATGCATTGGGAAGGAAAAGAGTAAGAGGTGGAGGGAAATAGTTATTGTATAGAAGAGCTTCATAAGATAAAAATGGTCATGGAGAGTAATAGTGAGGATGCCTAGCTTTTGTCTGAGCCAGATAAAGGAAAGTTGAGAATAATTAAATTATCTCTGTGGTTATCTTTCTTTATTCTGTCTCTTTAACACTGTCTCTATCTCTGTCACTCTTTCTCTGTCTCTCTGTGTCACACATTTGAATATAGAAATACATTAAAATCAAAAGTAAAATAGGAGAGGGAGGAATAAAGGAGGAAAAGAGAGAAGTTTAATAAGGAAATGAGGGTAGGAAAGAGAATAGTAATAGAGAAAACAAATCAGAATGTTGGAAGAAAAAACATGTAAATAGAATCTTAAAGAAAGAATAAATATCAGAGTTGGGGTAAGGATAATAAAACAGTTGCTAGAGGGGTTATTTCTGTCTAAAAGCCTGCAATGGAATTACCAGGGTAGCAACCTCAGGCCAAAGGGAATCTGCAGTTAGGTCATTTTAAACTTAAAGAATTTAACAATGGGCTAATAGTAGCTGAATCCAGCAGCAATCTAAAAGACATTTCATACAGGGACAAGCCTACAAGTATTGTACTCAGACCTAAACCTGGATCATGAATTTGCGGAGACATTACACTAGGAGAAAAGTGAACAGACCACTTGGGGAACATTGAAAGTTTGCAGGAGGTCTAGACAGATGAAGTCCCTGAGATCTGGGAAATAACAAAACACTCAATAACCTAAGAAATCATCAGACAGACCCAAGAGAAACAAAGCTCATCCCAGACATTTCCCCCCAGAAATATGCAGTCTACACCTAACAAAGAAACCCAAAGTCAGGAAGTAGCCTGGAAAATGAACAAACAATAACAAAAATAATTCCACATAAAGAGCTATTGTGGCAACCAGGAGTGTCATGAAAAAAAAAAATCAAGTAGAGAAAGACCCCAAAATATCTAACCTCCACCTCCAAAAATCTTCAACAGAAAAAGACTGTCTGGGCACAGTTTAATCAGAATCCTTTGGAAGTATTAAAACAATGTTTAAAAAGACATTTTTAAAAGGATTTTTAAAATCCAGTGAGAATATTACAGAAAAATAGGAAATGAGAGTTATGGAAGAAATATAGAGAAAAGGCATTAAAACCTTGGGAAAAGAGATATAAAGTCTCAGCTGAGAAAATAATTCCTTGAAATTAGAATTGACCAAGCAGAAAGTTATAGTCTGAAATTTTAAGAAATATTTTAAATCATAAGAGAGAAAAAATGAAAGGAAATATAAGGTATTTCATAGCAAAAATAAGTGAGTTAGAAAGATTAGGAAAGATAATTTAAGAATAATTGAATTGCCTAAAAGATATGACCAGAAAAAGAGTCTAGAAATTGTATTTCAAGAAATCATTAAAACACCCAAATCTTTTATCAATCCAATGAACAACTGAAATTAAAAAGCAGGTAGTAGTAATTTCCTGAAAGAAAATCCAAAAGGAAAACTCTCAGAAATCTCATATCCCAAAACCAAAATTTGCAGGGAATGAATGAGGAGAATTTGTTTTAAAAAAACATGTGTTAAATGCATATGATTTAAACTGGACACCATTTGTATTTTCAAATCCTTGTATTGCTAAGAAATATATGTTGCATAATAAAATATTTTTAAACAGTAATCCTCCTGGAAAGCCATATATTTGTTCAATAAGACTGCTGTTTCTGAACATATTAGGAAACTCCTTCAGTTAGCTAACAAACCTCTAAAGAAAAATCATTCCCATTATTTTGTAGTTGTATATATGTGTGTCTATTATAAAAACATATTTTTTCTGTCTTAATTAATCAGAATTGGTTCACACTGATTTAGGATCTTTAAAAAATTAAATCCTCCCTCATTGGATTTAAATTTGAAATTTTTCTCCTTTGCAGTTTAAGTTTTGATACTTCAAAAAAAATCACATTAATTACATAATATTCTAGTCATATGTCATCCTCAATGATTACTTAAGTACTTAGAACTTTACTAAGAGAAGGGCACATACTTCAATACACTGGAAAAGAGACCACTTCAGTAGCTGAGTGCCTCCTCAGACATCATTACCACTAGCACATTCTTTTTGTTAAATAAAAGTTTTATTGACCTTTCTTTAACATCATTGTAACTTCCCAATGACATTTCCTCCTTTCTCCTCCCTCAATTTCCACTCTTGGTCCCTTTTAACAAAGCATAGGTAAACAAAACAGGCCACTACATTGGCCATGTCTGACACAATATTCTTCATTCTGCAATTATGGTCCCACATAGAAACATTGTGGATGACCTCACACATCGGTGGCATAGTAGAAAGATAATTGAATAGGACTTGCCTAGAATAGTTCTTCATATAGTAACCACTTAATACTTATTCATGTATTAAAAGATATAGATTTTTAATTTTTCTCTTATTTCTTAGTATTTATTATGTTATGGCACAATTCATTCATATAACACCTTACCCAACTGGTAAGTAACCAAGTAATTTCAAGTTTTTACTGTTCAGGTGAAAATATGCATAAGGTTTATTCTTGAATAGTCACTAATTAACTGTAAAACTACAGTCACTTTGAGGTAATTTGAAGGATGGCTTTCAGGTCACTCCCAGAATAGTCATTTCATCAGTTTCCAGGAAACTAAACCACCTGATAGCATCTAGAGCCAAACCATCTGGCAAGCCACTTCTATCATGAAGCCATTTCTGTCATTCAGGAGAATTATTTATTTTCATGCAATTAGTCACATGGGGTTTCTCATCCAAAGAGAGGAATTACAAAGTGGAGGAGATAACTTTGAAATCCACTATATTGTTAAAACATAAAAACCAGATAGTTCTGCCAATCAGAAATTTCTGGGAAGTAAAATATTTCAATTAGATAATTGATATTATTGAGAAATTCTAAGCAGGTTGAATATCGAAGGGTTTCCTCTACCTCTAAATTATATAGTTATGACACCTTATACCTAGTAGACTGGCCAATATGTCAATAAAGGAAACTGATAAATGTTGGAGAACGTGTGGCAAAATTGGGAGTCTAATGCACTGCTTGTGAGTTGTGAATTGGTCCAACCATTCTGGAGGGCAATTTGGAACTATGCACAAAGGGCTTTAAATGACTGCTTGCCCTTTGACCCAGCCATACCACTGTTCAGTTTTTACCCCAAAGAGATAATAAGGAAAAAGACTTGTACAAAAATATTTATCACCATGCTCTTTGTGCTGGCCAAAAATTGGAAAATGAGAGGATGCCCATCAATTGGGGGATGGCTGAACAAATTGTGGTATATGATAGTTATGGAATATTATTGTGCTGAAAGGAATAATGAAGTGGAGGAATTCCTTTTGAACTGGAAAGACCTCCAAGAATTGATGCAGAGCAAAGGGAGCAGAACTACAAGAACTTTGGATATAGAGTCTGATACACTGTGACAGAATGGAATGTAAAAGTTATTTCTACTAGCAGCAATACAATAACCCAGAACAATCCAGAGGAATTTATGAGAAAAACCACTATCCTCATCCAGAGAAAGAACTATGAGAACAGAAACACAGAAGAAATACATATGATCAATCACATAGTTCAATATGGATATGATTAGGATTTTGAAGTTAAAGGATCACTCTACTACAAATATGAATAACATGGGAATAAGTTTTGAACAGTGATACATGCATAACCTAGTGGAACTGCTTGTCAGCTCCAGGTGGGGGTGGAAGGGGCAAAGGGGGTGTATTAATTAGAATTTGTGCACCGGACTACATTTCCAATAATTCCCTTATCCCTTTCCATGTACTGTGTCATTACGTTTGTTGAGGTTTCTGTCTTGGCATCTCTCTCTCTCTCTCTCTCTCTCTCTCTCTCTCTCTCTCTCTCTCTCTCTCTCTCTCTCTCTCTCTCTCTCTCTCTCTCTCTCTCTCTCTCAGCCACGACCCATGTGGAGGAGGGAGGAGTAGCTCTTGGTTTTTTTCTAGCCTTACTTCCATATATTTCAAGATAAATATTTGAACTCACAGATTGGTTCATAGGCAAGTTAAAAAAGAAATGGATCTCATTTTGGGGGGCAAGAAACCTTTGTATTCTACCTCTTCTTGGCTGACACAAAGTGTCACTGACTGTAAACTATATATTTTTGATTTATAAAACTTTTTTATTATTGTTTTTCCTTGCATGTGCAATATAGTATTTCAGTTCTATTTTTTCTCTCCTTTTTGTATTTGAAGCTCATGTCAACAGTATTGAGATTTTTCTTTAACTTTTTTTGATTTTGTAGTAATATAAGTTTAAAAAACATTTGTTCTAACATTAATACATACCCTAAAAGCTTTAGATTATAAAAATGATGCTGTTGATTGTTTAATAAATTTTGGGACTTTTCTTAATGACTCTGTCTGATTCCAGAAGAAAGGAATAACAAAAGAGCCTCTGTGCAGTGCTAAAGAAGCACAGAGCACCTGCATAGTGCTTATGGAGCACAAGGTCAATGAGACAAGATCTGGGTGGGATTGATGTAACTTTAAGCCAAGATAAGAGGACTTGAACTTGTTTGGGGTTCGAGGTTGTGGCATTTTTGACATATGTCAGAGGCAGGACTTATTCTGAGTCCTAAAAAGCACTTCACTTCTACTGCCATCCTGGCTCCCACTGGCTGCTGAAATCTAGTACCTTTTCTGACTTTCATAGTCTGACAAACTTTCGATAGTCCTGGCTACTGATTGGATAAGTACATAATTTCTTATCATTTTAATTGGGTCCTGATTCAAGGACCTGTTATAAATTTGTTTTTCCATTACTTAGATTTTCTAGACATAAGACTTTGATATTTTATATTTTATGCACAAGTTATTTTTTTCTTTTTTTGTTTGGATTTTTTTTTATATTTTGGATTTTCTTTTGCAAATTGATTCATATACCTCATAATTCAGCCATGTATCCCTGTATCCTCCTGTGAGGGGAATGTATTATTATTTTCCTCAGGGGGGACTATGTTATTGTTATAAACTTTGATTTGGATTTGAGCATACTTTATAACAAGAGACTACCTCCCCGAATCTAGAAGGTGCCATGAAGATGCCAACAGAGACCACATGCTGCACCAGAATATCCAGAGTGAACTTTGAAATATGGCAAATTTGAACTTTGTGGGGGTTGAAATGCTTTTGTTTTGAATGTCCACTCTTATGCCAATGGGGACTTCCCCCAATTGTTTTTTTGTCAATGCACCTATTATTGATTTTGTTACTTTTCCTTTTTTTCCCTCTTATTCCCAAATTATTATAATTTCCCTTTTTAAAAAACTGCAATATTTGTATATAATTCTAGTTAAAGTTATAAGTCAGTTATGTTTTTGTGATCAATTGGGGAGACTGGCCTCTCAAAATATTATGGGGGGAATAGATTAATTAGAATGTATGCCCCAGATTACATTTCCCATAATTCCCTTATCCCTTTCCATGTACATGCGTCTTAGTTTTGGTTTTGCGCTGTCTCTCTCTCTCTCTCTCTTTCTCTCTCTCTCTCTCTCTCCCTGGACCCATGTGGTGGAGGAAGGAGAAGCTATTGGTTTTTTGCTAGCCTTAGTTCCTTATATTTCAAGATAAATATTTAATAAATATTATTAAATATAATACTTGGAGTATTGGATACTAATTTTAATCTTTACAGGGGGAGAATCATGAGTCATGGAACCATGGAAAAATATTATTAATAAAAAGGAAAAAAAATAAATTATACAATTATGAAGGGGGATCTATAATTGATGAGATATGGCCAATAAACATCCCTTTTTGAGTATTAGTTAAATATGATTATTTATTTAAACTATTTTTGTATGCTTTAGGACCAGACATATATGGGGAATTTATATTTCAAGGGATATAGGCAAAATATGATAGAAACTATAGGGTACTGAAACAAATAAGAAATCTGAAAAACTCAAGAATATGACTAAAAATAGTCATCATTTAGAAGGCTTCTAGAATACTTTGTAGGTAAGTGATTTTATATACTGCTAAGCAGAATGGCATGGTGGATATATTGCTAGACTTAGAGTCATAAAGATTTGGGTTCAAATCCTGGCTCTAAAATGTAATAGTTGTCTGATTTAGCAAGTAATCTAATATATAGATAACTCCACTCATATCTTTGAGGATGGATTAACTAGTGCTTTGTTGGAAAGTCTTGTTTTGTAGGGGCTATCTAGGGCTGTGGTCAAAAGAAGATGAGGTATAGGGTCCCTTAGAGATGACTGGAACAGAGAGAAGAAAAATTGTCTAAGCAGTCATACACTGATAGCAGAAGGGCATTGGCCAAAGACATCCCATGATGCTTTTTTTGCAATAGGCTAAGGAAATCTTTCTTTGAAGCTTATCCCTGCATTATATGTATGTGTCTCTAGCTACTCCCTAGGACTTGACTTCTAAGTCATAGATGATTGTATTCTGTGTTGGGGAGGTATGATTTTCTTGGAGTAAGAAATTCCCACCCTGGAAGTTTGAAGTTCCTCATGATAATAAAGGCATGAATAATGTGTGTATCAGATAGATAAAGCATTTATTAAGCATTTACTACATGCTGGGCAATGTAGCACTACTGAAAATAGGAATATAAGCAAACAAAACATTTGCTGTCCTCAAGTAGTTTATTGATTTAGGAAGGAAACACATAAAGGGGAACTGAAAAGTTGTTGAAAGTACTGATTGATTGAGTGATACTTGATTCATCTATAGACAGAGCTGAAATGAAAATATAAATTTTGACTAGCAGAGTGAATTATAATTCCATTTCCTAACTTTCCCCCTCATATTAAATAAATGAATTTGACTTTTAAATATAAACTTTAACAAATTCTCTGTTGCTATTGAAGCTCTGTTTATATGGTTTTTTAAAACTATTAAAAGCTTTTTCTTAGATATCTATTGTGACCATATGGTTTTCTGGTATGTTTTGTTGTGTGTTTTTCCTAAAGGGACATTGGACTTTGGCCATTCAGCAGAGTTTTGACATTTCCTGTCTCCTTTCTCTCATGAACTTATAGGCTGTTAGTTTCTGTAATTAGTATAAAATAGGGAACCTGATTTGCTAAATGTTCTTATGGGAATAAAACACTCCAGCCTGGCTCTGTTGTCTGCATTAGCCACCAATTTGCTTGCAGGTGCAACTCAAGGTATAAACTTGGATTTATTCTTTGAGTTTTCTGGAATAGCAGGAATTCTGGGTAACTATCTATCATTTTTTCTTCCACAAGTGACTGGCATGCACTACAGAGATGTTCTAAGAAATCATTTGTTTTGAAATCTGGCTTAAAGTTACCAGGAATTTGTATTTTCTTAGAAATAACATTGGTTTTGAACCCTTTTCTTCAGCTACTTTATTGTTGCCTGTATTATCTTGAGCTTCTGACCACAATACTGAAACCTTTCATTTTGTTTTAGATCCTTCTCAATCCCTTTATTTTAGAGATTTTTTGAATATAAATTAACTGTTTTCAAAGAAGGAGCTATTTGAATATTTGGATTATACACGGCATAACTATAATTCATTATATATATTTGGGATGATAATCCAAAATGGGGATGGTAATCATGTCTGAAACATTGAGCTCATGGAGCTATTGTGAGACTAATGGAGATTTTTCCTAGCACATAGTAAGTGTCTGGTACATGTTTATTGACTGGATGGAATTTGTGAAATGACAATTTCTTTTTTATATTATTGCGTGTACCTTTTAGAGCTTAAAGATGCCCTCTTTCTGGTTCCTTTTTCTATACATAATATATTAACATAATATATTTGTGTAGCACTTTGCTATTTTCAAAGTATTTTCTTGGATAAACCTCACAATAACCTTGTGGAATAGGCATGACAGAATTCCTAGAATAATATTATGAACTCATTTTTGCAAATGAAGAAATTGAGATTTTAGTTACTTGGCCAAGAACCCATTTTAGTGGCAGAGCCTAGACTACATCTTTGGTCTTTGGATCCCTAGTTTATTGTGATCTCTTAAGCCAAGCCTAAACCTAAGCTTAAGCTTATGCCTTTTTAAGCCAAAAGAATGAACTTTGTTATTCTTTTAATAAAAATTTTGAATGCTTAATTGTGGAGGGGAATGTGACACAAAGTTATGAAGTTGATTTAAAAATATTAAGTATATAATGTGTTGCAGAACACAATGGCAGGTTGTGGGAGAAATAAAAATATAAATAAGAGTTAATTCTACTCCACGAAAAAAGACTACTTTATAAAAAGGGTATAGGATAATAGGATACAAGAACAGATACCTACAACTTAGCAGTAAAGTCACCTAAGAAGTTATTTAGCCCAAACTTCTGCCCCAGAGGAATTCATCACAAAAGTCATTGTCCAAACACTATTTATGCACTTTTTCAATTCTTCCTACTGAATTCTCTGACTTTCTTTAAAGTTTCTTGTAAAAAATGGTTGAAAAACTAAAATCCCATTTTTTACAGGAAACTTTTCTTCTAATTCTGTCTTCCCTTTGTTAATGATTTTCTATATATATAGCTTGCTTCATTTATGTTTCTTTTTATATTTTCTCATCAGACTTTAAGCACCTTGAAGGCAGAAACTATCTTTTACCCCTTTTTGTATCTGCAGCACTTACCATAGTTTCTGGCATGTGGTAAGCATTTATAACTGTTTATTGATTGATTGACTGAATTCTTTCAGCAACCAAAAGCTATTTTTTCCACTGAAGTACAAAAGTCTAGATGATTGTCCATAGTATTATAGAACTTTAAATGATAGAAATTATTTCTTCTATTTAATTGAAATCTACATATTCATGCAGATTCTGGGTAAAAATCATCCTAATTATACTTTCTGGAACAGTAAAGAAAAGTCTATATCCTCCTCTACACACTAACACTTGAACTATTTTAAGATAGTTAATCTGGGGAACCCCTGGGTAGCTCAATAGATTGAGAGCCAGGCCTAGATACAAGAGGTCCTGGATTCAAAACTGGCCTCAGATACTTCCTAGCTGTGTTACTCTGGGCAAGTCACTTAAACCCTATTGCCTAGCCCTTACTGCCCTTCTGCCTTGGAACCAATACTCTGTATTGATTCCAAGATGGAAGGTAAGGGTTTAAAAATCAAAATTTTAAATAAGACAGCTAATCATGGCTCCCTAGAATAAATGTCACCATTCCCCTTACATATTCCTTCTATGATGTTTCTAGAATAATTCTTACCTTCCTCTTTACTGAAAGAACCATAGAAGGGAGAAATTCATAGATACAGGGATACTGGATTTCCCTTTTCTGCATTTTCGAGGTTTGGCACCTCTCCTCCTGCTCCCTGAGTTGAGGTACTTGTCATATTTTTGTCAAAAATCATTGTTGACAGTTCTTTTCCCAATCTCACATAACTTACATATATATCTTCTTCCATTATTTCCTCCTTTTCTACTGTCTCACACAAAGAGGTGGTCCTTCTTTCTAAGTCAAATGAACACTTCTAACTGATCTTACTGTATTCAATATTCTTCAAAATATTATCAGTTCTAGCATCCCTTGTTTTAGAGTTGCTTTATTACTGACTACAAATTTATTCATTTCTCCACATTCTAAATTAAATAAATAGATCAATAGATTTCTAGATAACTAAATAAAATACTTTTTAAAGCTCACTGCTAATTTGTCTTTTTTGTTTTCTTGTTTTGATGACTAAACTCTTTGAGAAATTTCCATTCCTCAAAGAATTAGAAACCTCCACTTCTTACCCTCTTGTACTCTCCTAAAACTCTGGCAGAGAAGCTTCCTCATCCTGAAACTGCTCTAAAGTTACCAGTTATCTCTCCCATAACAATTCATATGGTCTTTACTCAATCCTTATTCTGACTTCTCTGAAACCTTTGATACCATCAAGTCCACTTTTCTAGGTACTCTATCTCTATAAATTTTCATGACAATATTCTCTTCTGGTTCTTCCCCTAATTGTCCTACTATTTCTTCTCAGTGTCCTCTGCTTGATTTTCTTCCAGCCCATAATCACCAGCTGTGTCACCCAAGAGGGTCCTTTTGTTATCTTTCTATATTATCCTTCTTGGTGATGTAAACCTCAAATTTCCTTAGACTTATAAATGTTGGAAATTTCACCATTGGGATATTTCATACTTGGAAAATTTCTTACTGATAGTCTATTGGAATGGGAACCCCATTGGCATGGGAGGTTCCTTCTCTTCCCTTCTTAAGATTACTTTAGGACAGAAACCTTTTGCTGAACAATGGAAATGACTTTGACCTATGCTTAAGCATAGAACAGGAATTTCTTTGAGTCTTGATTGATTTTAGAATTGATACAATGGAGATACTTGGAATAAATCTCCACCCTATTCAGTCCTAATAGGATTGAGTAAGGGCTGCAGCCTAGATCAAAATTTAATTATTCCAATCTCTACCCTACTCAAGTTAACAGGATTTAGAAAGGGCTGTAGCAAAGGAGTAAAGATTTAATCATTTGAAAATATGACCTTCAACAGACATGTGCAAAAGCCAGAAACCTCTGGGCGGTCCTGGGTTAAGCTAGAGCCTCCATTGGCACAGGGAAATTGATGAACAGTGATTGGTAGATGGGAGAACTGAGGGGAGGAACTTGGATGGTTTCCTTAAAGATAGGGGGTCTGGAGACTCGAGAGAGGTGGAGAGTTGGTCGGTGTGGTTCGTGTGGGCTCTGAGAAGGCTTGCTCTGAAGGAAGCTGAAGGTGGAGGCCTCTGAGACTGTTTCTCCATTTTGGACACGTGAGTAATAGGGACTGATCTCTTTTCTTTGCCCCAGCTATCTAAGGGCTTGGGCCTTTTGGCCCAGCCTAAACAGAAGGGGTATTTAAGCCCTATTCCCTTCTCTCCCTTTTTCTCTCTCTCTATCTCTAATTCCTTTCTTACTCCTATTGTAATTAAACTCCAAAAAAGGCTGACGGCTGACTTGAGTTTTTCATTTAGGAATTACATAGCTGATTCCTAGGCGACCTTAAATTAATATATATCAGTCTTTTAAAGTGATTCCCTTGTTACATTGATCACATCAACTTTCATGAATCCAGGCATTATTTTTATGTAAATAATTATGATATCATACTATATATCATTTTTTTTCTGATTTCCATTCTCTCCTCTTCAACTGACTATTGGGCTTATCAAATTGTATATCCCACAGACATCTTACACTTAACTTATTCAGTAGAACTCATTATCTTCCTTTTACCAGTCTCTCCAGTATTCTGAATATCCTTATTACTTTTGAGGGCACCATAATCCTCCCAATCACCTAAGTCTTCAACCTGGGTCATCTTCTACTACTTCCTGATACCCACTCAACCTATCTAACCTTGACAATCTATCGGTTGTCAAGTTTTATTACTTCTATCTCCTCAATATCTCTTGTATATATTTCCTTCCTTTTCTGAAATAGTTACTAGATGCAAGAGTTCATACCCTCATTACTGGACTATTGCAATAGCCTTCTGGACAGTGTTCTTGTCTTGTCTCTCCCTACTCTGCTCCCATTTTACTCAGCTACTAAAGATATTTTCTTTAAAGATGAGTGTAATCATGGCACCACACTCATCTACTCAACAAATTCTAGTGGCTCCATATTTCCTCCTAAATGAAATATAAAAATCATGTTTTCTTTTTAAAAATTCTTCAAAACCTGTTCCATTTCTGTCTTCCCACTGCTTTCATACTTTTACTCTCTTTTGCTACTATATGAGTCAGTGATATTGCTGGGCTCTTTGTTCTTCCTTGCATAGGACACTCCATATTCTGACTTTGCATTCTCACTGACTATCTCTCTCATTCCTGGAATGCTTTTTCTCTTTAATGCTACCTCTTAGCTTCCCTGAAGGCTCAACTAGAATCCTTCCTTCTGCAAAAGGCCTTTTCCCAGTCTCTTCCCTGCCTCTCCACTGTTAGTATCTCTTCTCTGAGATTACCACAAATGTACACACATATACATGCATATATATATGTATATATACATATGTATATTATATATTCATACACATACACATTTCCATTTTGTCTCCCTTTTGAATGTGATTTCCTTCAAGTCACAGATAGCATTGTCACCTTTTGCAATATCTCTAAAATTTCCTACAGTGTCTGGCACAGATTTAAAATTTAAGGAATACTTATATAGATCAACATACTGACTGAATGAAATATCAGAAATAGCTACACATCCAAATTTATCTCTTTGCATTGGTCTTTCTAACTTACTCTATTTATTTTATATGTTTTGTGCATTTGAGTGTAGACAAATGAGACCATGGGTTATCTTTCTTGGAAAAAAATACTAAATACCAATAGAAATATAGAAAAGTGTTTTCATATCACTAAAAACTCCTTTTCTTTTAAAAATTAAAAGATGTAGTGATCATTTCTTCTCAGGGTTTCCATCATTCCTATTTCAATGAGCATTTTCTTTTCTTTCATCAAAGCTATATCCAAAATATCATTTTCCTTTTTACTTCCTCTAATTTTTGAATGCAGAAGCAACCAGTAATATGAATTGAACATTTCTCTAAATCTAGCACTTAGCATAGTGCCCTGCACATATTAAAAGCACTCACCCAAAAGAATTTTATCTTATAGGCCTTGAATTTATGCAGTAGCAACAGCTATTGAATTTATTTATATAATTTACATGAGAGGCATATGAATTTTTTAAACAGAGGAATAATATGATTAGACCTATAAAGAATTATTATTCCTATTATTTCAAGGCCTATTATCATCACAGGAACATAATGTGAATTAGAAAGAGAAATGAATGGATGTGGGAGATCAGTTATGGGTCCAGGCATGTGAATACAAGGAACTTATTCATAGTGGTGGGCTAAATTCAGTGAAATTACTTATTTTCTTTTTAATTGTGGTAAACTGAAGACATATAATTTTGTTACTTTTCCCCTACTACCAATGAAAAAAGAAATGGATGTTTGCTACCTCTCCTTGTTTCATCCTTTACATGTTTCCCCTACAAGTTCATAAAACAGCAGCTTCTATTAGGCAACCCATATTCAGCAATACATACAATACATGCAATAACAAAAATAGTCCTAGGACAAATAAATAAATAAAAATGTTTGGACATGGTCTTTAATTTTCTTTAGGTCAACAAACTAATTGATATGGATCCTGTGATTCCATATGGTGGCATTCTGTGCTTTGAGATATTGCTATGACACTGAGATATGCATAAGTGCTTTTCTCTTTGGCTGCGACTCTGATCTTACATTGACTGCACACTACACTCATCACTAATTCACTCTCAGCTATATATCAACACCTGCATATTCTAGATGAAATGTATCCATTCCCCATCCCCCACAAGAATGCCAATCATTCTCCATCTTTAGTTTTTAATCTGATTCATTATAACTTCCCCAGCTGTCCCCAAAATGCATGTTGAATAAGACATAAGAAGGAGAAAAGCTTAAAATATTGATAGCTTTTGCAGTCTAGGCAAGTCATTAAATACTTTCAGGCCAAAAATGGAGGAAAAAAAAATTTCCATACTGAATAGTTGGCTACATAATCTAGTTAAGTTAGTTTATATTGCACTCATAACTAAATCTCACAAAGGATGACTATGTATATAATCTTTAATTGCTAACATATATAAATGGTTGTTATTTATTTCTGTTTATTTTTTATTAAATTTATTAATTTTTGGCAATAATTTTCTAAAGACTCAGTTGTATTTAATCAACAGGTTGACTGGAGTTACCATTTTTGCTTATTTAGCATGTGGTGATAACCTTTATTTTAGTTCGAAAGTGTCAATAATAACTGCCCTTCTTTAGCTGTAAAGCAATTTTGAACTATAGGAATCCTAGGGTGAGGGAAAATGAAGAACATTTGAACAATAGAAGAAAAAGAAAGGAAAAGATTGACTCTATCTACCTCCTACCTCTTTTTAAAATCCTTTTTCTGGATAGTTTTTCAGTAAAATTTTTTGATATTTTCTTCTCATGAGCATGGCAAATCTTTTTTTTTCTATTTAAAGATATTTTATTTTCCAAATTACATTTAACAATTTTCAGCATGTGTTTTCAGAAATTATAAGCCCCAAATCATCTCCTTCCCTCCATTCCCACTCCACTTTCAGAGATCATAAGCAATTTGATGTGGATTTTAAATGTTTTAGTAAGTATGGTAATTCTTTTCAAAAGATTGTGGTATGACTTAAGAAAAATTATTTTCTAGTTAAAGCAGATAAATGCCTAATATAAGACTATGGACAAAATCTCAGACCTTGGATATCATGACCCCTTCCTGAGCAAAAATCATATTTCCTCCAGCTTCACTAGAAGACTTCCAGTGTGTTAGAGAGACACATGGAAATCTCTGTCTTCCAAGATAACCTCTTCTACTTTGGGTTAGCTCTGTGAGGTTTTATTATTTTCTCTTATAGTAGCCATATTCTGCATCTTTGCAACTTCTATTCATTGCACCTATAAGATGATGACAATGATAATGATGATGATGATGATAGCATTTATATAGCACATTAATGTTTGTAAAGAACTTTATAAATATTAACTTGATACTCATAGAAACTCTGGGAGTTAAATATTATTATCTATATTTTGCAAATGAGCAAAGTGAAGTAAAATGAAGTTCAAGTGATATGTCCAGAAACACAGAGTTAGTAAACCCCTGAAGACAGTTTTGAACTTCTACTCACTGTGACCCAAAGCACCACAGATAATTCCTCTTAAGTCTTCAAAAAGTATTATAACAGTCCCCTAATTAGCTAGAATGTGAGTAATTGGGTTGTTCAAACATGATTTTCCTGTTCTTTGTTCTTCCACTATCAGAATGGAAAGGAGGCCACGCATTTTGAAAGTCATACATTCATTTAATATCCCATAAATGGATGATGTTCCAAAAATGTGTTTTAACTTCTTTTTTTTGGAAGTTGGAAACAACATGGAATGTAATGGTTAAGTTCTCAGACTAGGTCCCTGAAGTCTAGTTAACACTTCATTTAGCTAGCTTGGAGCACCAAAGTGTCCCAGAGCACCAAGCACTTCTGATCCCTGAATCCTGGACTAAGGGGCAAGACAGTAGGGAAGGGGAAGGAAAAAAAAAAACATGGACTAGCAGAGGCACTAGCAGCTAGGCTTTGACTGTTTCAGGCACAAATTCTAGAAGGGTTCAGCCAACATTGACAATTTATAAATTGAGAATTTGCAAGTCAAAATTTTTCTGCTCTGGATATAAAGAAATAATACACAAAGGAGTGAAAGCCACACCAGGAGACAGTTCTCTAGAATTTTCAGTGTTGCTTCCAAGCCATACACAAACAAAAGGATCTCTTTCCTCAAAAGAGAATTTGGAATTTTTATGTGTACTAGTCTTTAATTTCTTATCAGCAACTACAGAAAGAAAAATGGAAAGGAGACTTCCTCTTTGCTTTCAAATGTTGGTCAATGAAGGATCTACAGATAATGGAGCTAATATATTCCTATATTTTTAAGGGATCTCAAGCTTAGAGGGCCAATTTTCTCCTCATTATGAAGCAAAATGGAAAAAAAAAAAAACCTTTGAAGTCAATTGGCCTGAGACTGAACATAGGTTCTGACACTTACTACTATATGATTTTGTGCAAATCACTTGATTTCTCTGGAATTTTGGTTACATAACCTCTAAAACTCTTCCAATACTAGTGTATATTTGAAGGAAAAAGGAGGAGGAGGAGGAGGAGGAGGAGGAGGAGGAGGAGGAGGAAGGAGGAGGAGGAGGAGGAGGAGGAGGAGGAGGAGGAGGAGGAGGAGGAGGAGGAGGAGGAGGAGGAGAAGAAGAAGAAGAAGAAGAAGAAGAAGAAGAAGAAGAAGAAGAAGAAGAAGAAGAAGAAGAAGAAGAAGAAGAAGAAGAAGAAGAAGAAGAAGAAGAAGAAGAAGAAGAAGAAGAAGAAGAAGAAGAAGAAGAAGAAGAAGAAGAAGAAGAAGAAGAAGAAGAAGAAGAAGAAGAAGAAGAAGAAGAAGAAGAAGAAGAAGAAGAAGAAGAAGAAGAAGAAGAAGAAGAAGAAGAAGAAGAAGAAGAAGAAAGGAGGAGGAGGAGGAGTATTCTTTCAGGAGGTGAGGAGTATTCATCATTAGTCCTCTCGAATTGTGGTTGATCATTGCATTCTTTACAGTTGTTTAGTCTTCCCAAGTTGTTTGTTTGCAATATTTTGGTCACTATATAAAGTATTCCTTTCTGAGTTCACTTCACTAATAGTAAATATACATCTTCCCCATTTTCTCTGAACTATATCCTTAGTCATTTCTTAAAGAACAATGGTATATTACATTAATTTGCTACATTTTGTTTATCCTTTCCCATTTGAGGGGAAACCTATTTCCAATTCTTTCACAACACAAAAAGTGCTACTATAAAAATTTTGAACATATAAGACCTTTTCTTCTTCCTTTAAATTCTTTGGGGTATATATCTACTAGTAGTTGTATTGTTCAGAAAAACAGCTTTGTAGCACATTTCTTAGATAGGGTTTCATTTCCTAGAAACAATATTAATACTAATAACTTTTATATAGCACTTGCTATGTGCAAGGCTCTGTGCTAAGCACTTTATAATTATGTATAAGACTGATTCAAATTTATAACAAATGTCAATTATCAACTAATTTAATAGTCAAAGGAAATGAATGGTTTTCCAAGGAATAAATACAATCTATCAATAATTTCAGGAAAAATCCTCCAGATTACTAATAATTAGAGAAATTAAAATTAAAACAACTCTGAGGTTTCACCTAATGTCAGTCACACTGTCAAAACTGACAAAATTGAATGTGTTATGTATAAACAGGATCATTAATGCTCAATTGATGAATCTGTGAATGCCCAGTCATTTTGGAAAGCAATCTGGAACAATACCCAAAAAATTACTTTGATGTTTCTTTGATCTTGTCAATGTATAAACTTTCTGCAATGGCACAGATCATTACCAAAGCATGCCTTCTTTTTCTTTATGACTTTTACCCAAATGTCCTACAAAACTTCTGTTGAGGATCATTCCAACATGCCAAGGGGCTTTATTATTACACTAGCATTCAAACTGCATTTCTGTAATTATTCACTCTTATTAAATGTTTTCCCACCTCATTTTTCTAGTATATTTCCTTCAGGATTTGATGTAGGCTACAGTTAATTTTTGATAATATATTATAGCCTCCACACCCTCAGTGTGGGCTTTCCCCTTGCCTTTTTGATCCACTACAATTTTGATTCTTCATATGGTTTGCAGATATACAACACCAAAGGGAGAATACTAATGTTCAAAAGATATATTGATTATTTTTAATTTCACATGAGCAAGCTAGAATATTCTCTTCCCACTAACTTAATTCTGGGTATAGATACTTGTTGATCTGAAGTATCTGTTCAAGTTATTTGTATCAACAGACTAACTCAGTGGGCTCCCTATCTACCTTCATAATAACTTTACCAATTCAACTACTTGATTTTTTCTGTGTTAATTTATAACATAATCTCTTTGAATGCTTAATACAGTTATTTAGGAGATCCTTTAGTATTATGAGTTTTGATGTCATAGATAAAAATATCATCCTCAAAGAGCAACATCTGGAGGAACTAATCATCCATATGGTCTTTCTACCTTCCATTTGTTCTTGACCCAGTTTTTCTTTTTTGATAGTGATGAATGAACAAACTAATGAATGAATGAATGGTTGAATGCAGTGAAGCTAAACATTAAAGATACAAGTAGAAAAGTAAGATTGTCCTTTCCCTCAAGAAGCTGATATTCTAGAAGATGAGACAAGACATATGCAAGTCAGATGGAAAGATTTCAAAGTTCTTAGGATGCAGCAGCAAAGCAGAATATCTCTTCTTTCATATTCTATCTTTATCCTCAATTAAATTTTAAACTTCACTTTTAAAAAAAAGTTTGAACCAAATTCTCAATTTCACTCCCTCCTTTTCCTCTCCTTGAGATGTCAAGCACTCTGAAATAGATTTTACAGGTATAATAGTATGACATTTTTTCATATTAATCCTTTTGTGAAAGAGAACTCAAACAAAAAAAAAAGAAAAATAAAGAAATGAAATGAAATATAGTTTTTCTTGCTCTGAATTCAGATTCCATCAGTTTTTTTTTCCCTCTGGATGTGGATGATATTTCTCATCATGAGTCCTTGAGAATATTTTTTGGTTATTGTATTACTAAGAATAACCAAGTAATTAATAAATGTTCATCATACAATATTGTTGTTGCTGTGTACAGTGTTCTCCTGATTCTGCTCACTTCACTTTGTATCAGTTCATGTAGGTCTTTCCAGGTTTTTCTAAAACCTCATTTCTTATAGCACATTAATATTCCATTAAAATCATATACCACAGCCATTCCCCAATTAATGGAGATCACCTCCATTTCTAATTCTTTGCTATCACAAAAAGAGCTATTTTAAATTTTTTTGATTCAAATAGGCCCTTTCACTGTTTTTAAATTTTGTTGGGAAACAGACCTAGTAGTGGTATTGCTGAATCAAAGGGTATGCAGTGTTTTAAAGCCCTTTGGGTATAGTTTCAAATCATTTCCCAGAATGGCTGGATTAGTTTATAAGTCCACCAGAAGTGCATTAATGACCTGATTTTTTCACATCCCCTCCAGCATTTATTAGTCAATCTGTATGAGGTGATACCTCCGTTTTAATTTGCATTTCTCTGATTGCAAGAGATTTAGAACATTTTTTTCATGTGATTATATATAGTCTTGATTTCTTCATCTAAAAACTGCCTCTTCATATCTTTTGACCATTTATCAGTTAGAGAATAATTTATACTCTTATAAATTTAACTTAGTTCTCTATACATTTGATAAATAAGGTCTTAGCAGAGATACTTGCTATGAACTTGGATCTTTGGGTTTGTCAAACACTAAATAAATATGGTCATTTGCTTTTTATTATGTAGCTAATCTACTCCACCCATCTACCTACCTATTTCTTAGCCAGTACCAGATTGTTTTAATTAGTACAGCTTTATAAAACAATTTGAGATATCATACTACTTGGTGATCTACTTTCACATTTTTTCATTAATTACCTTGATATTTTTGATATTTTGTTCTTCCATGTGAATTTTTACACCTCAACTTTAATATCATTTTCACTGATGCAATCCTATAAATTTATGATGTTGAATCAATTGACAATCTCAGGGACTTTGAAAGTAATTATTTTCTTTGCCAGGTCTTCTGTAGTACCTATGGGACTAGTTACAAAGCTACTCTACACAATAATTTCTTTCCAGAATGATGACAAAAGGTTCTCTTCTGTATTGTTGTTACAAAGGGTTTTGGGTTCAGGGGTCTGGAATATCTCAATTTGGATCAAAGGAGAAATGGTTGTGACATTTTGACTTGCCTGGCACCTTCTGCCCCCTATCTCTCCTTTAAGATGTCGTGCTGCTTCATTTTTGCTGGTAATCAGTGGCAATCGATGGCTGCCCTATTCTTCAAAGGTATTCCTTCCCTGAATAATATTTTATCATATATATATATATAAGTATATATATATATATATAAACATTTAATTACCTGTAATATGAGTTGCTTCTTCATATACTTGACCATGTGTTGCTATTCTTTCCCACTGAAAATGAAAAAGTGAGAAGAGGTGGATTGAAGAAGAATTAGTGATCTATATAGTACTGAAACTCTGAGGGCTCTATCCTTATTCTCATAAAATGTTGAAAAATTAGTGAATAAAACACTAAATCTGGAGTTTGAAAGAACTAAATTCAAATCTGGCCTGAGACACTTAATAGCCATATGATGCTTGGAAAGCCATTTAATATCTATTTCAGTTTTTTTCCCTATATAATGGGGATAATAATAGTACCTATTTCCCAGAATTGTTGTAAGGATAAAACAAGATAATTGTTAATCACTTAGCACAGTGCCTATCGTATAGTGCTATACAAGTGGTAGTTATTATTATCATTATAATCTACCTGTATTTATAACATGTTTTCCATTGTAACATGATTATTAATTATAATTATCCTCATATTGACATCTGTCTAAGATTCTTGTATGATATTAACTAATGTATAGAGATACCTTAAAGGAGGAACAACATTAAGGCAGGGTTTTAATTTCCTGAGCCAAACCTAAGTTTTATATTGGGGAAAATCAATAGATGAGCAACATGATGGAATCTTTTATATCCTACATATTTCAGTCATTACTTAACAGTAGAAAAAATATCTGAAAAAGCTTGAAACTCATATTTCTATAAACAATAACATATGTGTGTTTGACTATGTTTATATGTAGGTATATATGTTTCTCATAAGGATTTTATAGAGATGAGAAGACATTTCTTAGTAACTAGTGTACATTTTTAATGCTTCTCTTTCTTGAGCTATGATGAAAATCCAGCACTAAAATGTCTTCAAAGTGTTATCACCTCAAGGCAGCTGGGTAGCTCAGTGGAGTGAGAACCAGACCTAGAGATGGGAAGTCCTTGATTCAAATCTGACCTCAGGCACTTCCCAGCTGTGTGACCCTGGGCAAGTCACTTGACTCCCATTGCCTAGCCCTTACCACTGTTCTGCCTTCAAGTCAATAGATAGTATTGACTCCAAGACATATGGTAAGGGTTTAAAAAAATGTTGTTGCCTCTAATAGGAATTTCTTCTGCATATACTTGACTATTCTTTCCAACAAAAAATGTAAAATGAATGCACCATTTCTATTTTCTCATTGAGCACATCAGGGCTTTAGGAATCAGAATTCAAATGTAATGGCTTTGCTCTAGTGACTGATGAAAATAAACCACTATAGAAATGCTGATTTATCTGTAGCATTTTTGTTGTTGCTGTTGATTTGTTGTCACTCTTCCAGTTTTTTTTCTATAAATACTCTTGGCAAAGTCTAGTTTATTTGGGTACCATTCCAAGGTTTTTTGAAAACTTGTTTTCTCTCTACACTTTTGTCAGCTGTGTGAGATTATACAGTTTATATAACCTTCCAATATCTTTCTTCAAAGTATATCACAAATGGATATGTACTATAGATTGCTGTTGTCCTAAACTACTCTGTCTCTGTACTTGAAAAGGATCCTGAGTGTTGTTCCATGAGCTGATTTCTGGACCTTTCCATCATTGAGATTATTGATTTTTCATCATTTAAGCTTTTTTTTTTTTAATGAAAATTAGAGTCAATTTCCTTATTTGTCAATATTTTACATTTTCTGAACCAATGTTTTGTTTAAACAGGTATGTTCAAATGAACTGGGATGGTATCTCTTGTTTTATTGCTGTGTTAAATTTTTCATATAACTTTTTCTAATAGTATATAATACAGATTTTGGTCTTTATTTTCTCATTGATCAATAGTTTCGATGCATTTAAATAACTGATTCAAGAATGATTTACATGAAAGTAGCAAGATATTTTCTGTCTATTAAGAGCTAGCAATTTTCATGTTTTTAACTATTTGGCTTTTGAAATTTCTATAGCCTAATAACCTTCTCTTTGTAAAAAATATCCTTGAAATGGGTCTCAGATTTCTAAGCAGTCTATAAAGGTTTCTATCCAGGAGTCAGAACACTACCAACATTATTATTATACAATAGCTAAATGGAAAGATAACTTACAGATTCATGAATGTGAATAAAGATTGCATTGACTTTGTTATGCACCTAATGTGACAAGAAATATCATTTCATGGAACCCTTGGTTCAAAAGTCAAGGGGAAAAAAAGATTGAGAGAAAAAAAAAGCATTGGATTTTGTGACTAGGTCATTAATGACCTTGGGGAAGATAATGAAAAAGCAAAATGAAGAAATAGGAGAAAAAGAAAGAATAAAAGATGAAGAAAAAAAAAACAAGAAACCAAAGGAGAGGATTAGGAGGTGGGAGATTTAATTGGGGGGAAGAGGGTGGGGGAAAGAAAGGGAAAAGTAGATTAAAAAAAAACAAACCAAAAGAAAGGGGGAAAATTAATAAGTTGAGTAAAATAGCAGAACTAAAATGGGAATTGACAAAACAGGAGATATTAGTGTAAAGGGTTTGGGTGGAGAGAGCCTGTGAGAATAGTTTTATACCAGTGTATATGAATTTAAAATGTATTGAGGAAAGAAATGGAAAAATATTAATTAAATCCCTAATATTAAAAATAAATGAAAGAAAATATAAATGTAACTCATAATTTTAAGTATGAAGAGAATGAATAAACTAAAAAATGGTGACAAATTAGATAAGAATATTCCACATACAATAGTTTATCACAAACTTATCTAAAATATAATGGCATATATAATCCAAACTGAAGTTTGGTACAAAATTTATCAGTATCAGGTAAATTCCCCAAAGCAGGATTTGAAATCAAACTGTAAGACAAAGCAAATATAAAAATTTATGCTACAAACAGTGAAAAACAAGAAACCAGTATTGACTTTATATGCTTTAAGTGAAACAATATCTTAATTCATAAATAAAAAATAATTAAACGGCAAAAATCCACTAAAACTATCATAGTGACAGAAGGAAAATTAACATTTCAATTTCAAGCTCTATAAATATTAAAGAAATATAAATAAAATCAAAATTATGGAATTTAGAAAACTGCTAAAAATCTAGAGATAATATATTTATGATACATTTTAATGTAATGACTAAAGAATATGTCAAAGTCCGCATTCTTTGCTAACTTTCCAAAATTGGTCATTTATTAGGAAATGAAAAATTGCAAATAAATATAAAAAGGCAAGAATACTAAACATCCTGTGAATGATCAAAATGTAATAAAATGATAATTTATGTAGCACAAAGATAGACTTAATAATGAATCCAATTTAATAATTCAGTCCTAATAATAAGCTAGACAAGACACAAACCATAGAAACAATTATATGACAATAATAATGGTGTGACACCATAATAAAATTTATGCAATACTATGAAATCAGCATTAAAGGAAAAAATATAGCCCTAATATGTATAGTAACAAAATAGAAAAATAGAATATTAATGAATGTGGTTTTTGAAAATTAGAAAGGTAATAAAAATAAAAAATAAGAACAAATATGAAATTGTTTTAAAGAGAAGCAGATAAATGGAAAACAGAAAAAAATTATAGAAATGATAAATAAAACTTTAGTTAAGTTGATTAAGAAGAAAAAGCAGAAAATATAATTTTGAAATGGCAAATGAAGATAACATCCCAACATAAAGAAATTAAAAATAATAATCATAATTTTCTATTCACAACTAAATGACAACCAAACCAAGAATATAATAGATATAAAGAATTAACTTCAAAAAATAAGATATTCAGACTAACAAAACAAATTAATGATCTTAAAGAATACAACATCAGAAACAGAATTAGCTGGAAGGAACTAGCAAAGAAAAATAACTGATCTGCATAGATTTATAGAATTCTATCAAACTGTTGTTATTATTTAGACATTATGGTCTTATCCAGTTGTTCATGAACCAATTTGGGCTGTTTTTTTCTTTTCAAAGATGACATAGTGGCTTACCATTTCTTTCTCTAGCTCATTTTCATATGAAGAACTGAGGCAAACAGGGTTAAGTAATTTGTCCAGGGACACATAGCTAGCAAGCATTTGAGATCATATCTGACCTCAGGAAGATGAGTCTTTCTGAATCTAAGCCCAGTGCTCTATCCCCATATATAAACTCTTCTCAAAAACTAAGATCTTTGACTGCCAAATGCATTTTATGAAAAAAAAAATTGGCATGTAAGCAGGATAAAGATGAAACAAAGAAATAAAATTACAGATCCAAGATCCATTATATTAATGACTATATTGATTCAAATTTTTAAATAAAATCTGGCAAAAACCATGTATCCAAAAGGATTCTAGACTGAATCAATGAAAGGAGAATAGTCAGAATGATTAATTATTAAAAATCAAAATATCTAGAACTACATGATTATCTTAAAAGATGTAGAAACATCATTTAACTGAATATTAATTCCATTTATCTTAGCATAAAACATATCGATAGAAAAATATGATAAACCTATTTAACTAAACTTCAAACCAAATATTATATGCAATAGGAATACTCTAGGAGCCTTCTCAATCAACATGGTAACAATACAAGGTGTCCACTTTCATTGCAATTATTGATATGTTCCTGTTTGTGGATAATGTAGTCTAGTTAGGAAAAGGAATAGATTTCCTAAATAATAACACTATCAGGAAGTAATAATAGAGAAAGAATTCTCATTTCAAATAAATTTAAAATTAATCAGGTATTTAGGAGTAAATGTATGAAAATTCATTTATTTTTTTTATAAATACATGTTTTAAAACTGTTTTTCAAAGAAAAAGCATAAATAATTCAAATGTTTAGCACTGCTGACTATGTTGTGTCAAAATGCTTAAAATGACAATAATGTAAAAATTTGTTTACATATTTACTGCTCTACAATTGAAATAGATATTTTCCAAAGATTGATAAATAATAGAAAATTCACTTAGGGTAGCAAAGGATCTAGAATAGTTAAGAAAATAATGTTAAAAGGTATAAAAGGAGGAATACTGCTAGATTTCAAGTTATATTACAAATGAATAATTATCACAACTATTTGTATTTTTAAAAGAAAAATAAATTCAACAAAGACAAGATAGAATCAGAAATAATTGAATGTAGCAACCTAATGTTCAGGAAATATGAAAGCAAAGATTACCTAGGAAAGAAATGTCTATTTGGTATAACTGCTGAGAACCTAGAAAGTAGTCTATCATAAATAATGATCAGATCACATCTTACATTATATATTATAATACAATCAAAATGGACATGGTAAATATTAATTTTACTATTTTTAAAAATCAGGAAAGAGGCAGATCATATGTCTTTAATATCTCTGAATAGAGGAAAAATTCATCAAGCAATGTATAGAATCAATCACAAATGATAAAGTAGATAATTTTGATTGCAAAAAATTGAAAAGATTTTGTAGAAACAAAATTAATGAATTTTGCATAGAAAGGTGAATGAAATACAAATTTAAAATAATTTGAAATTTTTCTCATGCCCAGAAAATTGGTAAAGAAGTGAACAATTAATATAAGAGGACCTGGGGAAAGAGAAGCACATTGATTCAGTGATGGATTTTAGAATCATGTGAACATTCTGAAAAGGAATTAATCATATAAGTTAACTAAAATATTTATACCTTTTGACATAGAAATAATTATCTCTTCCTTCTGATTCTTCTTATTATAAAAATGTTGATTTTCAGACATTTATTATATCTTTCACTTATTGTTTGAAATAAGTTTAGCTAATCCAGCACTTATTGAAGAGCTTAGCATACAGTAAACTTTTAATAAATGGTTATTGACTAATTGACTCTTTTCTTTTCATAAAGTAATACTTTTTTCTATTTTGCCTATATTACTCTCTCAATATACTTTTCTTATTGAACATACTATCAATGAACTCCCTAAGAAAAAATTGCCAAATGCTAAAGGATTCTATTCCCACAACATTTTGGGCATCTCCCTCCTCTTCTTCCTTCCCTATTGGTTGAGATAGATTTCTATATCTGAGGGTGGATGTTATTGCCACTCCGTGCCAATTCCAATGAGAGTAAGGTTCAAGCATTGCCTACCACCCCCTTATCTTCCCTTCCACTGTGTTGATTCCTTCATATCTCTTCATATCCTTTTATCTTATTATGGTGCATCACTATTTCTTTTTCTTAACCTATGATAAAATGTTTGAATACAATATGAGCAAGAATGTTATTGCAATTTATCACAAAAATCATGCACTATGACCAAGTGAAATTTATCCCAGGTATGCAGGACTGTTTCAATATTAGGAAAACAATCAGTATAATTATCAATAATAAAACTAAGAGAAATTGTATGATTATCTCAATAGATTCAGAAAAAGTATTTCATAAGATACAACCTTCATTACTATTTTTCAAAAAAACAAAAAACTAGAAAACATAAGAATAAATGGAGTTTTCCTTGATATGGTAAGTAGAATCTATCTAAAACCATGAGTAAGTATTATCTTTAATGGAGAAAAGCTAAAAGCCTTTCCAATATGATTAGAGATAAAAACCAAGAGCCAGCATTATATGAAGTGGGGGTGAACTAGAATTTTTTTAGTTTAAATATGGTTAAATGAGAAAAGTTGGCCAATGAAAGACACTAAATAATTAAGAACTACAAACAATAATAAAAATGTTGAATATGATTAATGTCTTTAACCCCCAAAAAATCACTGGGTAAAGGAATATATTTGATAATACCATCTAGGGAAACTACATAGTATTTGGCAGAAATGAGAGTTAAAATAGCTTTTTAAATCATATACATTTGAAAGTTCCAAATAAATACATGATCAATTGATATGTGATGAAAAAAATATCATTTTTTAAAAATACTGATGAGTGTCTTCCATAACTATAGCTAAGGAGCATGTTTCAATGAACAAAGCATATATATTTGGTGTATGAAAATATACCAAATATTTAATAAGAGAAATGCATATTAAAACTATTTTCAGGTTTAACTTCATGTACTTCAAAGGGGCAATGGAGTACTATCTATTATTTCTCTGATTCTTTCAAATCTGCTCTTGCCTAGATTAGGGTATGTACTGAATCATTCCCAATTATGGAATGGAGTTCTACCTTTGAATGGCATAGACCTTTAGAAGTGTTCTCTCCATTTCAGGGAGGATGCACAAGAATGGGGTAGTATATTTAAATGTCCAGTGTCCTTTTCCAATAATGTTTCCAATTGTCTTTCCATACATAAGGAACTGGATATTGAGTATTGTGTTGAAACAACTTTCAGTCACCCTGGTGCACATTTCAAAAGGAGTCATAGAGATTTGAACTTTGTAAAGTTTTTGATTAATGGTGAAGGTAAAAATAAAAAATTTTGTCTTCTCTCTAAAATCTGCTTCCATAAATCCTTTGTTCTCCATGTTAGAAATACCCATTTTCTTCAAACAATCTTCATATCATTGACTTGACTTTCCCACATTCTGGCTGCCACTCTGACTCCCAGAACTGAACACAAGGCTTTGGACAAGGCTAACAAAGGCAGAGTATACCTGGTCTATTATCCTCCTATTCCTGGAAATTATGTCTTTCATTGCAACCTAAGATTTCACTGGCTGTTTTGGCTGACACATCAGATTGCTGATTCACATTGAGCTTATTGTCTTCTAAAAGCCCCAGATAGTATTCAGAAAACAAAAGCAACAACAGGGGCAGATCCAAGATGATGGAGAAGGTACATAGATCTGCCTGATCTCTAACAAATTACCTTCAAAATGACTTTAATATAATGCCTCAAAATGAATTTTGGAGTGACCAAACCCACAAAAGGATGGGGTGAAATAATTTTTCAGGCCAAGATAACTTAGAAGGTGAGCAAGAAGGGTGTGTTGCATCCAAATGGGATTAGAGTTCAGGTCAATACAAAGGCAAGTCCTACCTTAGCAAACCAGGACAGGCCTTGGAGACTGCTGAACCAGCATCAAAGGCTTTCAGAGCTCTCAGCCACAGATGGTGAAAGGGTCAGACAATTGGTAAAAGGAGATTACAGAGGTCTGTTTGTTGGCTTTGGGTGCAGGTCTCTGTTGCATTGTTCATAGATGGTTCCAAGTCATAGTCCAAGGAAAAGAGGAACATTAGCATACTTTCAGCTGCTGGGAGACAAGTGACCCAGGGCCTCACCCCAAGGAGGAAAACAATGATTGTGATTGCTCATACTTAATTGGATCTAGGAATCTATCTTTCCTTATAGGAAAGTAGAAGGGAAGGGGATGGGGTGGAATTTAAAGAAGATTGGGCAAATTGGGTGAGGTGGAACACCTTTGAGAATGGACAGAATGAAAGGAAGAGAGAGTAGGATAAACAGAATGAAATAGAATAGAGAATAATAAATAATAATCACAATAGCAAAAAATGATTTTTACAGCTCTTTATAATAAAGACTTCATTTTTCAAATATATAGGGAAATTCATCAATGTATAAGAATACAAGTCATTCCCCAATAGATAAATGATCAAAGTATATGAGCAAACAGTTGTCAGAGTAATTAAAAGTATCTATAGTCATGTGAAAAATGCTCTAAATCACTATTAGTTAGAGAAATGCAAATTAAAATAATTCTAAGGTACCACTCCATAACTATTACATTGACTACTATGACAAGAAAGTTAAAGAATAAAAATTAGATAGAGTATAGGAAAATTGAGACACTAGTACAACTTCTGGAGAGCAATTTGGAGACCCAAAGAATGATAAACTCATACATATCCTTTCATCCAGTAGTACCATTTTACTTGATTTGTAACTGAAAGAGTAAAATAACAAAAAGCAAAATAATCTACATGCACAAAAGTATTTAAAGCAGATCTTTTTGTGAGGGAAAAATAGGAAAGTGGGGTGATACTCATCAATTGGGGAATGGACGAACAAGTTGTATCATATGATTATAATGAAATACTATTGTGCTATAAGAAATGATGAGCAGGAGAATTTCAGAAAAACCTGTACTCATGTGAATTGATGCAGAGTAAAGTAAACAGAACCAGGAGAATATAGTACACAATAAAAGCAATATTTTATGACAAACAACTGTGAATTATTTCACTATTCTCCTCAATATGATGATCCAAAAAAAAAATTACAATAGACCCATGATGAAAGATATCATCTGCTTTCAGAGAAATTAGACCATCAATTCTTCCTAATTTTAAGACAACTATTCTATCCATTACACCAAAAGTGTCAAATGGGAGCCATAAAAATATACAGGCTTCACATTGGTTTGGAAAACAACCCATTTGTGTTCTATGGATTTTATCTATTAACTTAATTTAATTTGATAAATATTTCCCAATGCTATTCTAATCTGGCTGGGGCAGCACTGGGTGTGTGGCCATGTATTTAACTTTAACACCTTTGCCCTACATCAGTAATGGTGAGCCTTTTAGAATTGAAGTGCCAATCCTCCCTCCCCCTTGATGTTATGCTGTGCCCCTCCCCCACCTCAAGTATTGGGTACACCCTGTCCCTACCCTTACCCCACAGAGGAGAGGGAGAAAGTGCTCCCATTGAGCTATAGGGTGAAGTGAGAAATGACCTCACAAGTATAGAGAGGGAGAGGGGAGTGGTCCAAGCATTCTGCTCTCTTCAAGCTCTCTGCTACCTGTGAACCATCTACCTTAACCCCTGTGTGCTTCTAGTGGGCTGCTGGGTAGAGGGGCAGGTGATGTGAAAAAAATGTCATTAAGCACAAATGGAGAGGGAGAAGGTAATAGCTCTGCCCAAGGTCCTCTGCCTTTCTAGTATTGAACTCTGTGCAGGGGGAAAGTGAGGGGGGAGGTGGCAGGTGGCCACATGCTCACAGAGAGCACCCTGCATGCTATTTTGGGCACCTGTGCTATAGTTCACCATTAGTGCCCTACATCATGACATCCATATGTCTATATGACAACTTTGTTGCATAATCATACAAATGTATCTTATAATTTGATGGAAGAGTCATACGATGAGGCAATAGCCACAAAAACATTTTGAAAGGGGTTTTATTATTTGTTACTTTTCTTTAGAGCTATGTAACTATAGCATCAAAAGAAGCATGGTTCATTATGCCTTTCAGAATATAAAAGTTCCCTAAGAAATAGTTTTGCTAACTAAAAGGAGGTAGGGATTTGAAGCATCTGCAAAACAGTTTTTAATTGTTATTTCCAACACAAATCCAGGAAAATTGACATCTGTGAAATTGCCATCTTATGTTCATCTTCTTGCCTGGGATCATTTGTCAACAAGTCAGTAAGAGAATATCAGAGATAACTTGTCCCTGACAGCAGTCATTTGAATTATAACATGGAGCTTCTTTCTTCTTCCATTCTCCTATGATTGAAAAATTCAGTTTCTTAATTTAGAAAATGAGATTGCTCCTGGACCATCTAAGAATTTTAACTCAGACTCTCTATACCATTCTCTCTTCCTAGCTCTACAAATATGTTTTTCTAAAGTAAGCCCTTCAAACATACATAGAAAAGGCAATCTGAAGCATAGTTTATTAGAAGAATATAGTAGAATATCTATGCCAACTTGTGGGAGGGGAGAATGAGGCAAAATGAAATTGTTCCTTTGCAATTAAAAAAATTACAATTATTTTGATATATTCTTCAGTTTTTGTCCTAAGAGAAAACTGATTGGAACCCTAACAGATGATAAGTAAAAGGTTTTAAATCTTCATTGGATGTGCCTATCAACCTAATTTTGATAACAGTGCTAAACTGGGGGCAGGGGAGCAATGTAGGCAACTAGGTGACACAATGGATAGAGCACTGGGCTGTGAATCAGGAAGACTCATCATCTAGCTGCAGACACTTGCTAGTTGCATGACCCTGGGCAAGTCACCTCAACTTTTTGCCTCAGTATCTCATCTGTAAAATGAGTTAGAGAAGGAAATGACAAACTATTCCAGTATTTTTGCCCAGAAGGCTCCAAATGAATTCATGAAAAGTTGGATAAAAAAGAATAATAAGGGGCCAGTCTAAATGGAAGTGGTCAGAGGAAATAGAAAAAACAACTAGGAAGACAGGGAAGCAGAATAATTTTCATGCTCAGAGTAAAAACTATTCAATTTTTAAAACAATTTTACCTTATCAGGTGTTGGTTTATATGTTTATGTGTTTTGGAGGTAGAAGGAGATGCAAAGTCGAGGTCTATGGGCCAGGAGCAGGAGAAGACTCATCTAGAATGCCATAGGTGGAGGGTTAGAGAAATTGATACCCATTTACTAACCTTAATTGTTTCTTTTTTAAAAATTTTAGGACCTTCTGAATTTTTATGCCTAGACCCCAGTTGCCCTGTTTATGTATGATTTCAAATTTGACCTGAGACATTTATTAACTGTGTCATCCTGGGTAAGTCACTTAAACCTCAAATTTCTTCAATTTCCTCTACTGTAAAACAAGAATAATAATATTTACCTTGCAGAGTATCTGTAAAGGTTCAGCACTGTGCCTGGAATATAGTAGGCACTATATGAATATTTATTCCCTTTCTTTCTCCAATCTTATTAACTCCTTAACTATATTAAGGATCAAATAGGAAAAGACAAATTATGACCCATTCAATTTGCACTTAGAAAAAGTTGATCAACTTGGGGGTAGCTGTTTTGGAAGATAAATGCCCTTGCCTATGTCATTTGAAAATGGAAGATAGTGAGGTGGAGCCAAAATGGTGGCATAGCAGAAGTAGGCTTCTGAATCTCCTTCCAATCAATCATTACAAAGTGTCTCAAAAGGACAGAAATCAAAATTGTATGCATAAAGGGGCTCTCCCACTGGATGCAGCATTAAAAGTAAGCAGGGAGTGGGGATCCCCATGCTATAAGGTGGCAAAACTACACTAATCAAAGACAAGCTGATCACCCCTCCCCCACAACACCTTCTGTACCAGGGTTAGAGCAAGGGCCAGGGAAATCTCTAAATTCTCAGGGGCTGGCTAAAAGTAACACAGACCTACCCCTGAGGGCAATGCAAGGCTTTGGTAGTCAGACTTGAGGCTGAAGATCATGGAGCTTGAGCAGCAGAGTTCTGAGCTTGGATAGAAACATGCCTAGCCACAGTTGAGGCAACATGGGCTTGAAAGATAGACTCAAAGCAAAATGCTGTAAAGTGGGAGCTACACAAAGAACATCACAGATCTACCTGCCTTCACTTGGACTTCTGATAGGGGAGGAAGACACTACCAAAGCAAAGCCCTAAAAGATGGAAGCTAAGAAAGCAATGACCAACATTGCAAGAACCCAAATCTACTAGTGGCAAAATGAATAAGCAACAGCAAAAAAAAAAAAAAAAAAAAAAAAAACTCTCGATCCTGGATAATTTCTAAGGAGAAAAAGAGCAAAATACAGAAGCAACAAGAGAGAGTGAAAAGCAAATAAACAAATCCAAACTTTCCAAAAAGGGGGTGAGAGGGATTGGTCACAAGTTCTCAATGGAACTCAAAAAAGAGTTCAAGCACCAACTAAGAAAGATAAAAGAAAAATGGGATGAAAGTAGGAAAAAGAAATGAAAGTAATTCAAAAAGAAAATAGCTTAAAAGTCAAAATTGCCCATATGGAAAAAGAGCATAGAAATCAAATGAAGTAGTAAGCAAAATGGAGACCAGAACTGACCTGCTAAAAGCCATGAAAAGCAGGATAGATCAAACCAAAAAGAAAATCAAAAGATCATAGCTGAAAATTAGTTTTTAAATACTAGAATTGAACAAGTAGAAGTTAATGATCTCATAAATAACAAGAATTAATGAAGCAAAATGAAAAGAATATAAAAGTAGAAGGAAACAAGAAATATCTTATTGAATAGATCACTGACCTAGAAAACAGACTCGGTTGAGATAATTTGAGAGTTAGTCATCTACTTGAAAGCTTAGAACTAAATAAAAGCCTTGACATCATATTACAAAAAAATTATACAAGAAAACTGCCCTGATATTCTTGAACAAGAGGCTAAAATAGACATTAAAATAATCCATAGATCACCCCCTACATTAAATCCCCAAAGGACAACCCCCAGAAATGTTATAGCCAAATTCAAGAGTTCAAGGCCAAAAAGAAAATACTACAAACATTACGAAAGAGATAATTCATATATCAACGAGTCCCAATCAGGATTCCACAGGATCTAGCAATTTCTACAATAAAGACCCATGAGGCTAAGGATATAATGTTCAGGAAGGCAAGAGAATTGTGTCTACAACTGAGAATCACCTATCCATCAAAACTAACTATATACTTTAAGGGGAAAATATGGGGATTTAATAAAATAGAAGACTTCCAAGCATTCCTAAAGAAAAGACCAGAACTAAATGGAAATTTTGATGTCCAAATATAAAATTCAAGAGAACCATAAAAAGGTAAACGAGGAAGAGCAGGAAAAAAATTAAGTATGTCAATAAAGTCAAATTAATTATATTCCTATATGGAAAAATTATATCTGTAACTCCTAAATTTTTTTTCATTATTGTAGTAGATATAAGAAATATTCATAGGCAAGAGGTTGTAATATTAAGCTGTTTCACACAATATGTAAAAAAAAAAGTTGGGGGGAGACAACAAAAAGGATGGTACTAAGAGAAACTCAAAGGAAGAAGTAAAATAGTATAAATTATATCACATAAAGAGGTACATGGAGTGGGAGGGGGAGAATACTATTATAAGAAGGGAAGGAAAAGATTAGTGATATTTAATTCTCAGACTTTATTCTCAGTGGAATCAGTTCTGAGAGGGAAGAATAGCCAGATCTATTGGGGTATAGAATTCTATCTTACCCTACAGAGAAGTTGAAAGGGAATAAGGAGGAGGGGTGAGGGGGGTGAGGCAGAGAGTATAAAAAGGGAGGGAAAGTTTGGGGGTGGCAATTAATATACCTTCAAGAAAAATAGGAGGGGAAATAAGATGGGAAGGGGTGGGAAGGAAACTAAAATAAGGATGGGTAAAAGGGAACTGATTAAAAGCAAAACCCTGGTGAGGAAGGAAATGAAAGAAGAAAGAGCAAGAATAAAAGAGGAAATCAAAATGATGGGGAACACACTAACTCTAAATGTGAATGGGATGAACTCACCCATAAAACAGAAGCAGATAGCAGAGTGGACTAAAAAACAAAATCCTACCATATATTGTCTACAAGAAACAAACATTAGGCAGGTAGACACACATAGGATAATAGTAAGAAGCTAGAGCAGAAATTATTGGGCATCAATTGAGAAAAAGAGGGCAGCAGTCTCTATCATGATATTTGACAAAGCTAAAGTATATTAAAATAGACTCGATGAAAAGAGATAAGGAAGGTAATTACATCCCAATAAGAGGCAGTATAGACAATGAAGAAATATCAGTATTCAGCATATATGTACCAAATGGTATAGCATTCAGGTTTCTAAAAGAGAAACTATTGGAGCTTAAGGAAGAAATACATAGTAAAACTATACTATTGGGAAACCTCAACCTTCCCCCATCAGATCCAGATAAATTAAAACAAAAAAATAAATAAGAAAGCAGGAAGATATGTGAATGAAATCTTTTAAAAATAGTTAATAGGTATATGGAGAAAAAATATATGGGGACAAAAAGTAATATATCTTATTTTTAGCATGACATGGTACATTTACAAAGATTGACCATGTACCAGGCCATAAAAACATAATGAACAAATGCAAAAAAGAAAAGCTAAATGCCATTTTTTCATATCATAATGAGATAAAATTATAATTAGTAAGGGTACATGGAGAGAAATTAAAAATTAATTAGAAATTAAATAATCTGATTTTCTAAACTAGTTGGTTAAAGAACAAATCATAAAAACAATTACTGATATCATTGAAAAGAATGACAATGAGGACACAATATATCAAAATTTGGGGGATACAATAAAATCAGTACTCAGGGGAAAATTTATATCCTTGAGTGGCCATATTAATGAGAGAGAGAGAGAGAGAGAGAAATAGGAGATTAATAAAAAGGGTATACAACTAAAAATAAGAGGAAAAAAGAACAAATTAAAAACCCTCAGTTAAAGACCAAATTGGAAAAAATCAAATGAGAAATCTATAAAACTTAAAGTAAAAGAAGTATTAAGCTAATAAATAAGAATAGGAGGTGGTATTTTGGGAAAAAAAATAAAATAGATAATATATTACTTAATCTTGTTAAGAAAAAGAAAGAAGAGAACCAAATTAACAGCATCATAAATGAAAGGGGTGATCTCACCTCTAATGAAGAAGAAATTAAGACAATTATTAAGAGCTATTTCACCTAATTATATGACAATAAATATGTCAATCAAGGTGAAATGGAAGAATATTTACAAAAATATAAATTGTCTAGATTAACAGAAGAGGAATTTGAAAACATAAATAATCCCAAATGAAAAAAGAAAAAGAAATTGAACAAGATATCAAAGAACTCCCTAAGAAAAAATCATCAGGGCCAAACGGATTCACAAGTGAATCCTGCCAAACATTAAAGATCAATTAATCCCAATAATATACAAAGTATTTGACAAAATAATCAAAGAATGAGTCTTACCAAATTCTTTTTGTAATACAAATATGGTACCAATTTCCAAGCCAGAAAGACCAAGAACAGAAAAGGAAAACTATAGACCAATATCCTTAATGAATGAACATATATGCAAAAATATTAAATAAAATACTAGCTAAGAGGCTACAGCAAGTTATCACAAAGCATTATTCACTATGACCAGATAGGATTTCTAACAGGAATGCAAGGATAGTTTAATATTAGGAAAGCCATCCACATAATTGACCATATCAACAACCAAACCAAAAGAAATCACATAATTAACTCAATAGATGCAAGAAAAGCCTTTGACAAAATACAAACACTCATTTCTATTGAAAACACTAGAAAGTATAGAAATACAGTGGGCTTTTCCTAAAATTAATAAACAGTATTTATTTAAAACCATCAGCAAGTATCATCTGCAAAGGTAATAAGTTAGATGACTTCTCAATAAGATCAAGAGTGTGGCAGGGATGCCCTTTAGCACCACTACTATATAATATTGCAATAGAAATGCTAGCAATAGCAATTAGAGAAATAAAAGAAATTGAAGTGAACGAAGTAGGCAATGAGGAAACTAAACCATCATTTTGTAGATAACATGAAGGTATACCTAGCAAATCCAAGAAAATCAACTAAAAAGGTAGTAGAAATAATTAACTTTAGCAAGGTTGCAGGGTACAAAATAAACCCACATAAATCATCAATATTCCTATATATTTCCAACAAAACCCAGCAGCAAGAGTTAGAAAGAGAAACTCCATTTCAATTTACTCTAGACAAGATAAAACACTGGAGAATCTACTTGCCAAGAAAAAATTCAGCAATTATATGAACATAACTACAAAATATTCTTCACACAAATAAAAATAAATCTAACCAATTGGAAAAACATCAATTGCTCCTGGGTAGGATGAGTTAATATAATAAAAATGAAAATCCTACCTTAATTAATTTACTTATTCAGTGCTATACTTATCAAACTACAAAAAAAAACACCACTTTTTTATAGAATTAGAAAAAATTATTACAAAGTTCATCTGGAAGAAGAAATGATCAAGAATATCATGGAAACTAATGAAACAAAATGTGAAGGAGGTAAGCCTAGCATTACCAGATCTTAAATTATCCTAAAAAGCAGTGATCCTCAAAACTATATGATATTGCCTTAGAGATCGAAGGGCAGATCAATGGAATAGACTTGGAGTAAATGATAGTACCAAAATAGTATTTGATAAACCCAAAGATCCCAGCTTTGGGGACAAAAACTGCTGGGAGAATTGGAAAACAGTATGGAAGAAATTAAGTTTAGATCAACAACTTACATCCTATACCAAGATTAACTCAGAATGGGTCAATGAATTAAATATAAAGAGGAAAATCATAAACAATTTAGGTGAACATAGAACAGTATACCTGTCAGATCAATGGGAAAGGACGGAGTTAAAGACCATGCAAGAGATAGAGAAAACTACAAAATATAAAATGGATAATTTTGATTATATTAAATTTAAAAAGTTTCTGTACAAACAAAACCAATGCAACCAAAATTAGAAGGGAAGCAACACGTTAGGAAAAAAATTGTTATAACAAAAACCTCTCGCAAAAAAATCTCATTTCTCAAATTCATAAGGAGTTAAGTCAAACAAAAAATAAGGTTATTCCTCAATTGACAAATGGTCAAGGGACATGAAAAGGCAGTTTTCACATAAAGAAATCAAAACTATCAATAAGCACATGAACAAGTTCTAAATCTCTCATAATTAGAGAAATGCAAATTAAAACAATGCTGAGGTACCACCTTATATCTAGCAGATTAGCAGATGTCAGTAAAGGAAAATAAAAAATATTGGAGGGGTTGTGGCAAAATTGGGACACTAATGCATAGCTGGGGGAGTTGTGAATTAATCCAGTCATTCTGGAAGGCAATTTGGAATTATGTGTAAAAGGCTTTAAAAGAATGCATGCCCTTTGAAACAGCAATACCACTACTAGGTTTGTACCCCAAAGAGAAAATAAGGGAAAAAATACTTGTACAAGAATATTCATAGCTATATGCTGTTGTAGGGAAAAAACTGGAAAATGAAGGGCTGTCCCTTGATTGGGGAATGGCTGAACAAATTGTGTTTATGAAGGTTATGGAATACTATTGTTCTATAAGGATTGATGATCTAGAGGATTTCTATATGAACTGGGAGAACCTCAATGAACTGATGAAGAGTGAAATGAGCAGAAAGAGGAGGACATTGTACACAGAAAGTAAAACATTGTGGAACAATCTAATGTAATGAACTTTGCTGCTAGTAGCAATACAACAAGCCTAGACACATAAGTCCTTAAGGACTTATGTGAAAGAATGCAAACTATGGGAGTAGAAATGTGAAAGCAAAACGTATGGCATCTCTTATCACATGTATATATATATATGGGTATATGATTTGTGGTTTACACTTTAAAATATCATCTATAGTGTGTGAGTGAAGAAGCATGGGCAAAGACAAAAAGTTGGATCTGCAAAAGCAATGAGAGCTCAGAACACACAAATCATTGGAGCAGGGGAGAGGCTGTTCCAATGGAATCTTGGAGGAAAGGCAGTTAGGACTCCAGGAGCCTGGGAATTAACTTGGCTGTTTCTAGTGAAGGTGGAAGACAGACCTCCTTCATATCCTCTCTGACCATTGCCTTCTACCTATACTGTGAGCTGAATTGATATTTGGTCTTGCCCAGAAGAGACTTGTTAGCTGTGCTGTTATTATCTACCCTTAGGGGGAGATAATTTTGTTTTCTGAATTGACTTTATTTCAAAACCTTCTATCAACAAGATAACTTAAAATTAGGGAGACCCTTATTTCCCTCTTTCCCCAACCTCATCTTACTCCTTTCTCCCTAAAGAATAAAAGATCCTTTAGTTGAAGTACTAGTTGAAGGTTTGGTTATTAATGGGAAAATTTTCAATTTACCATCTGTGAGAAAATCTTCATCCAGACAGTTGGGAAGGAAGAAATAGGAAGTAGTGTAGGGAAGGGGCTTAAGATTCAGTTTCTTTCTTTTGCTTACTTCCTGGTACAATATCTATAAATTTCCCCCCACTATAATTCACCAAGTTTTCATCTCTAGTACAATAGCAAAAATGAATACTATGGAAATAGATATCAAATGATAACATTTGTATAACCCAGGGGAATTGCTTGTTGGCTCTGGGAGGTGGGACAGTTAAGAAGGGAGGGAAATAAACACGTGGAAAATATTTAAAAAGAAAAATAAAGAAAATGAAGTTAGTAAAAGAAGAGGCATTGTGGCATGATGATGCACAGGTAGGTAGGTATTCCTGCCAACCTACCACTATTAGCATTAGATTTTTGAATCTCAAGTACTTCCCAGAGGACATTAGACTCTGTAGCATTTAAAAAGTGGTCTTCTTTAGTTCTAGGATTACAGAGTTAGACCTGAGCATGGACAAGATCCCAAGCAAAATTTTAAGGACCATACAATTATGATCTCATTTTTCAGTTTTGAAAAGACCTTTTAAAAATAATTTATTATAAACTTAATTTTTCACTATAACAAATATGCCTTAGTACAAAGTACAAAAAAGGTTATATAAGCAACTGAGAATGCATGTAGTTTACTTGAAAATAATGTGGAAAAAAAAAACAAATAAAAAATAGTGTGTATCACATCGTTAAAGTAGATACATGAAAGACACTATGTCCAGTTTCCAGACACTTTATAAAAAACACCACATGAAACAGTTGCTTATTAAGACCAAAGAAAAACACTTGTAATTGCTACTGACTTGCCTAAGACCACACAAGAATTCATCCAAAAGCCTTCAAGCACTCTTCACAGGGTACTGCTAGAGTGCTCAACGCCAGCCTAATCTTTAATAAATAGATCCAGAAGCCAATGGTATTTCACTATTGGCCTGGTAAAGGGATTGGAGACTATCATGTATATGTGAAATGTATCATGTATGAATATAGAACTCATCTTTTCCCCAAAAAACTACTCTTCTGACTTCTCTAATTCTGTTGAGGCAGCCACATACACTTAGTAATAATACACATTCAAAATCCTTCATTCTTTCTTCTCACTTCTCCCTCCCCACCATCACCAAGCTCTATCATTTCTACTTTGCCTCTTTTATACTCACCACTACAGTTCATGTCAACCCCTCTATGTAATCACTTCTCACACTGACTATTGTATTAATCTTCTATTCCATCTCCCTAGCATGTCTATCCTTTCTCCAATTCATCCTCCATATAATTAACCAAGTGATAATTTTAAAGCAGACATCTGACCATTTATTCCATTGTTCTAGAAGTTCAGAGTTCCTTATTGCCTACTCAAAATAGTTCAGATCTGTATCTTTTCACAGGCACATTTTCCCCACACCTAGAATGATTTCTCTTTTCACCCACCTACCTTATAATGACTAACTTCCTTCAAAGCTCAGCTTAAGCATGAACTCTTCCATAAGGCCTTTCCTAACCCACCTCTGCTACAAATGCCATATCATCGAATTTTTTTTTTATTTACTGTGTACATATTTTATTTTTACTTCTACTTGTAGGTGTTGTTTTCCCTCATAAAATGTAAGATCCTAGGGGGAAAGCAAAGATTGGATGTGTGTACTTTATGTATGTATACACATAAATTCATATGCACATATAGTCACATGTATGCATTTGTGGGCATTTACATATATTTTTAACAGTCTCTCTAATAACTAGCTTTTCATTGTTAGGCGTTTCAGTCATCTTTACTCTTTGTGACCTCATTTAGGGTTTTCATGGCCAAGATAAGATACTAGCGTGGTTTGCCATTTCCTTTTCCAGTTTATTTTAAGTTTAAGAAACTGAGGCAAACAGTTAAATAACTTGTCTGGGGTCACATAGCGAGTAAGTTTTTGAGGCCAGATTTGTACTCAAGATGAGTCTTCCTGACTCCAGGACCTAGCTAGTACCTGGCATGCAGTAAGCATTTAGTAAGTGCTTTTTAAATGATGGATTGATTAAGAGAGACGTATCTATCAGAAAATCAGTATATTTCCCTTTGTCAGCCTCTCACATTCTATATTTGACTTCTGAATGACCTAATTTCCTCATTGATCCAGAATTTCAAATTATTCCTTTTGTACACTAATAATAATAGAAATGCAAACTACATGTCTGAGGTTTGTCTTTCATCCAAGAAATTGCCAGAGATTTGAAAACAACAAAAAAAAGTTAAAGACATCAGAAATAGCCAATGATGGAAGATCATCTCTTATGGGAAATTTCTTTGGCAATCAAATATAACTGTGTGTAGGATGAACTGGAATGATGAGAGACTTAACAAGTGGGAAGACTATAGGAAGATAGGTTTATTAATGTATTACTGGGGGAAATTTTGAATTAGTCCAGGAAAACTGGGCTGGTGGGGGGAACTGGAATCTTGTGAAAAAAGAAAGTGAACTGCTTATTCTCACTTCACCCAATGATGGACACTCCCAAGACTATACCCTAGGGTGCAAAATGCTACAAGAAGGGCACAAGAAATACTGTCTTTATAGATATATGACTATCTTCATGTTTCATCATACTTTTAGTGGTAGAACTAGCAGCAGTCAATCATTCAATTTTCAAGTATTTATCGACTATATCAATCAATAAACATTTATTACATATATTAATATGCAAGATGCCAATGATACAAATACAAAAAAGAATCCCTATTTGGAAAAAGTCTAATGGGGGAGATAACAAGTGCATTTTTAGTATATACAAAATAAGTACACAATGTATGTGACAACTCCACCCACTTAGATCAATCAGTGCCCTATAAGACAGTCTTGTGACCATGTTTTCCTGTCTGAAAGGCAAAAGGACAATTTACTTGATGGCTGAGAGAATGCTAAGCCACAACAAGGATCAGCAGCACTATTGTATACCTGCATGATTGTAGAAGGACTTCTTCAGTACAGTCAGATAACTTCCAGAGAGGAAATTGGAAAAAAACAAGTTAATACTTTACAATGATAGACACATTTGTGGCCACAAATCTGAGGCTCTAATGCAAGTAGGTAACAGCTTTGCAATTTAGCACCAGTTTTGTGTCCTATCAGTCAATTAACCAAATCCCCTTCTAGGTTCACAGAGTAACACAGTCATAGCTCTATCCTTCAGATCTTGCCTAAGTGGAGCAGGGCACAATTGTTACCATCATAAGTACAAATAAGTAAAACATAATTTAATGAAAAATAGCTTGAGAGGAAGATCACTAAAGGGTTCATATAGACAATGATGCTTGAGTTGTATCTTAAAGGAAGAGAGATGTTATATGAGGCAGAATTAAGAAGGGAGTTCCTCCCAGGCACATCAAAAAGCCAGTGAAAAGCACAGTCAACAAACATTTATTAATAAATGGCAGGCAATGTAAGTACTGAGAGACAAAGAAAAGCAAAAACAGCCCCTACCTTCAGGGAGCTTATATTTGACTGGGGAAGTCAACATGCCACTATGTAGATACAACATACTTTCAGGATAATTTGTATATAATTTCAGAGGATATATATTGACATTCAGGCTGACCTGGGAAGGCTTCTAGTTGGAGGGATTTTTAGCTAAGATTTTAAGGAAACTGGGAAAGATAAAAGTCAGAGTTAAGGAAAAAAAGAATTCCAGACAAGAAGGACAAAGAGTTTAAAAATGCATGGACTCAAGAGATGAATTGTCTCCTGAGAGGAACAACAAAGAGCCAATTACCACCAGATTTTAGATTAATTGAAAGAGGGAATAAAATGTAAGACTAGAAATATAGGAAGAGTTCAGAGTATAAAAGGCTTTGAAAGTTATATTACATTTGATATTATATTAGTTGATATATTTGATGTGGTGTTATTTGATCTGATACTTGACCATGAGGATAATAATGCACTGCTAACATTTACTAAATGAAGAGAGGATGGAATGGCATGATCAGACATCCACTCCTTGAAGATCATTTTAATTGGTGAGTGGACTGGAATAGGGAGAATCATGTAACAAGGAAACTAACCAGAAGGCTATTGTAATAATGTAGACACAAAATAATGAGGACCTATATACCAGGGTGGTATTAGTGTCAAAAGAGACTTGTGGGGAGTAGCTAAGTAGCACACTGGGTCAAGAACCAGACCTGGATTCAAATTTGGCCTCAGACACTTCCTAGCTGTGTGACCCTGGTTAATCCATTTAACCCCAATTGCCTAGCCAATACTGCTTTTCTATGTTAGAATAGACACTATTTATTTTAAGATAGAAGTTAAGGGTTTAAATAAAAAGAAGAGACTTTGGGGTATTCTAGGGCACCTATCTCAAGATATCTAATTCGCAGTTTTAGATGTGATGCTAGAAGTCAAAAGAGAGTTTAAGGCTGGATAAATAGATCTGAGAGTCACCTGCACAGAGACGATAATTTCATTACCAAGCAAAAAGGGTATAGAGGGAGAAGAGGATCAAAGACAGAGCCATGTAGGGAGGTACCTACAGTTGGTGGATAATTGAAATCTGGATAAAAATCTGGCAAAGGAGACTGAGGAGAGGTCAGATAAGTAGGAGGAAAACTTAAAAAAAACATAGAAATAAGAATAAAAAGGCAAAAAGAATGATCAACAGTGTCAAAAGTTGCAAAGAAGTCAAGAATAAAGGAGTGAGAAAACCATTATTCTGTGTAATTAAAAGATCATTAGTGATTTTGGAGAGAACAGTTTCCATTGAATGATAATGCTGGATATTAGCTAATAGGAAGGAAAGAGAGTGAGAGGAAAGGAAGTAGAGACAGCATAGATGATTTTCTAAAAGTTTAGCCCCCCAAAGTGAGAAGAGATGTTCCATGATAGTTCCATCTGCCATTAATCTGCCCAAGTAATTTTCTAAATTATAGATCTGACTCTGTCACTTCCCTGCTCATTAAATTCCAGTGACTTTCTATAACTTCCAGAATCAGATAGAAACTCCTCTGGTTTTGAAAGTCTTTTGCAAGCATTCGCCTTCCTAAATTTTCAGTCTTCTTACCCTTTAGTATCCTCCACATATCCTTCAGTCCAGTGACACTAGTCTAGCTGTTCCTGGAACAAAGTATTTTATTTTCTCACTAGGCACTTTTTCACTGGCTTCTCCCAGCACCTGGGATACTTCCCATCTTTGTCTTTGCTTCCTGGCTTCCTTCTAGTCTCAGCTAAAATCCCTCCTCTTGCTAGAAGATTTTGCCAGTCATCCTCAATGTCAGTTCCTTTGCTCTAAGCTTAACCTCGATTTATCCTGTCCATATCTTGTATGCATATAATTGTTTGCACGTTTTTTAGCTTATTAGAATGTGAATAATGACTGTTGTGATACTTTGTATTCCCAGAATTTACTACAGAGTCTAGCACATAGTAAGTGTTTAATGAATAATTATTTATTTGACTTATTGGCTTGTTGACACTGTCAGAAAACCCCCCCCAACATTTGTTGGGTTTTGCTTAATTGCTTTTCTTAATTACATGGGAAGTTTCCATTTCCAGCAAGGGGATAGGGAATGAGAGAGATGCAGTAGTATAATTTCTGTGATATAGAAATAAAAGGCATCATTTATTTATATAAAAATATGTATTTATATTTATATTTCTCTATCTATCTATCTATCTATCTATCTATCTATCTATCTATCTATCTATCTATCTATCTGTCTATCTGTCTATCTATCTATCAAGTATCTCCTTACCTTGCCCAAGCTGGAGATTCAGGGGTTACTCACAAATCTAAACACACTATTGATTTGGATTGTGAACTTTACTCTTCCTCTTTACTGACTAAGACCAGTTCACACCTCTTTGAGGAGCCTGGTGCTTTCCTGCTCTCAAGACCTCTCTATATTTGTCTTAGACACCAGATTAGTAATAGCCCTGATGCAATTCAGAATCCCCCATTTATGAAACACACCAACCTTATCCTCCTCAGGACTAATAACTACAGGTAATTACCACCATATCTGGATTAATATAATGCATTTTTTAAAAAAATCTTTCTGTTAGAGTCTAGCCAGATTAAGGGAGTAGGGGAAAGTAGCCCTTCCACAACTCCTCCATGGAGACCTAGAATAATATTATACTGAGTCGTGACTGGGAAATCCAAGGGGAAAAAATCACAAGGAGTCATTTTCTCAGTCTAGATTAATCTAGAAAGACAGACAGAGGTCTTATACTAGGGACAAGGTCTAACCAGTAGAGGAATGTGTAGAGCTTTTTAGTGCTTAGACCCTAAATAGGGAGTGTGCTAATACTCTTAGATAAGAGGTCCTTCATTCAGCATTCTAATGGTGTGTAAGGAGCAGGAATAATAGATGCCAACTGGCAGATCTGTCTCTCCTAGTCCTGAGCAAAAGCACAAATGTAGGGCATACTGAAAGGAGGATTTATGACAGGGCATGGTACAGACGTGGACCTGAGGTTGTACACCAAAGAACATGAACAAAAATAAGCAGTCTCCATCATTTCTTTCTAATGTGGGTTTTTAAATTAATATACAATAACTAAGTATTATATTTTAAAGGTTTTATTAATAATAACTAAAGTAAAAGAACTACCTAAACCCAGGGCACTCATGAAAGAAAAAAAAAGAGGGAGGAGCTACAGAATTTATAAATAAATGACCACTCAAATGTGCACAAAGGGAAATGCATTCTGGGCAAATCAGAAAAGAATTTGGGCTAATGTCATTTTAGGGGTTCAAGAATTTCCAAATATACACTATCTTATCTTAGTCACATAAGTATCAAACTTTGAAAACATTCAGAAATGAACATTTTATTTAATACAAAATAAAGATAAATTTGAAGATGAAATCTTTATTTGAAGATCAAACCTATCAGACACTGAGAAAATGGGTGTGATATATATATATATATATATAATGTGATATATGTAGATATTCGACAGGCCGGCTAAACCTTGTGAGGGTAGCCATTGGGTCGATGTCGACCCCTGGTGAACTAGGGCTTTGCTCACCCAGCATGTGAAGACTGCTTTGGTGGAACAGGCAGAAGAAACCAACAAGAAGGTTAATGGCTGAGATGGTGATGCAGCAAGGCACTGTGGAGTGCTTAGGGTGTGATGGAGCACAAAAGACAACATGGCCATCCAATGCAGCTGAGGAAGTCTCCAGGTGTAACGACTTTTCCTGCCAATGGACCCAGACTTCCAATGCTGAGAGAGTGGGACTGTCTCTGTGCATCGACTTTTCCACTTAAATCTTCATGCACAGGTGTCTTTGTGCACAAAAATGCACAAAGACAATCATCATCCTCGGTTCAAGAGACAACCAACAAACAAACAAATATAAAGATGATGTTTTACTTTTTTTCATTTTTACTAGATTTTGCTAGCACTACCTAAAGATCATCTCTTGCTGAAGGAAGAAAAATGGCTGACTTTTTTAATGGTAAGCCCAGATGTGCAGGTAGATGCTGTAGATATGGGCATCAGGGTTTTCTGGCAAACATGAAACACCAGAGAATCAGAACAAAGCATTACATTAATATTTTCAAAATTTCAAAGCATCTACCAAGATAATTCAATGCAACAAGTATCTACTAAGCTCCTCCGATGTAGAAAGCCCTATTTCAAGGTATGGAAGTAAAATTACAAAATGGAAAATAGAGTATGTCCTCAATTTTATGTTCTTTTAGAAATCAGTAATGGGAGAGCAGTGAGGGACTATTGGTACCATCTGCAGGAATTTATTTTGGCAATTTTAAAGTTTACTTTCTAATAATACTTAGAATACCCAACTCAAAGTTGGTGTAAGAAAAGCATATTATAATATTTAAAGTATCCACAGAATGAATAAATGAATGAAAAGTTAAATACTTACACATGTAAAGCTCAAATCACTTGGGATCCAAGTAGAAAAGATAGTCCTTCTTCTCAATGTACTCCTATTTAAATAAGAGATACAAATCAGCTTCTGGTCAGATGGTCCTTAGAGGAGAGCAGCTAAGCAAATGGTAATACATTTTCTTTAATATAATTTTCACTGATAAAATCACATCAGTTTCTGATGGTTAAACCATTCCACAGTAACAATGGTGTTGGTTGCTATTATTATTGTTGTTATTACTATTTTTGCATTTTAATATATTAAATATTTTAAATAATTCAAGTTTTGCAATATTTTAAAGGACCTATCTATTCTGTGCAAATCTATGACATTTTTCCAAGAATACAATTTTAAGAATTTGGAACATAGGAGTTTCATTATAGAATGATAAAATATTTCCCTGACTCACATTTACTAAAAATTATCCAATATAAGCACAAAAGAAAACCTAAAGCATATAGATTTCAGATTTCAAGACAAAGACTCATTCCAGCATTTACTTACAGCATCTTCCCTCCCCCCATGTTTATCACCTATATACATGTACTGATTCCCAACAAAGCAGTCTCTGTTTGTTCTCCACTAAATGCACACAAAACAGAATTCTTAAAAATGCAAGGGGAATTTTGTTGGGTCAGACAAGAGTATGAGGTATTCTGTTCAAGAAATTTAGCCCACAAAGGAATTTTTCACTTGTAAAAAATGAGTGAAATGTAGACTCCACCCCCTAATCCCCTCACCCCAAGCCCCAAACCATCACTGGTCTTTTCCACTCTATTTCTTTTTTCAGTTCAGTCCGTTGTCCTTTGCCCATGGTTTGATTTTCTACCTTATGAAAAGATACAATTTTACACAGTCTTTGTGAGGGTTAATTCTATTATACAAAAAAAAAAAAAAATTCGTGTGAGATTTGAAAAACAGTAATTTGTTTCTTGTAGCCTTTAACATGCCTTTTTATTGAATTGCTAAGCACTCTCTAACTGCTATAAAATAAAAGGGCTTTACACTTTTTGTCATGTCCCTTTATTCAAATTTGGAAGGCTAATTAGTGCAGATTGTATTAAAATGTTTAGTTTTTGGTGTTCTTTCAGACAAGAGTTAGAACATGATTCCTCTCTTACTAGGTCACAGACTAAAGAGACTTGACCCAAGGAATTAAATGTCTGACCTGGCCTGACCCTAACCTCTACTTAAAATCCAGCCTTTACTTTTATTTAAAAACAGAGGTATGCTTACCATGTATCTTTATTCCCCCTTCCCAGCTGCTAGGGAGCAGCCTTGGTTATTTATTTGAGAACTGAGGGTGGGAATGTACATAGCTCAACCTTCCCAGTTTGGGGAAAATAGTCTGAGCCCAATTCAGCCATGTTTATTTGGGAAAAACTCCCACTGTATTCTCTGGGAATTTTGCCCAAGAAAGAACTTCAGAATTAGATGGAGTTTGGTTTTCCTTTTCACTACTGCTCCTCATCCCCTCCTGCCACACTGGAATTTACACACCTATTTATTTTCACATAAAGCCTCATGTTGAATTCAAAATGAAGCACAATTCTGCTTCAGTGGCTGCAGGGGACAAAACTTTTGGCTGCAATAGTAAAAAAAAATCACAAGCTGGACACACATTTTGAACAGTGTCCATTTCTTGATGGGGAACATAGGAGGCTGCATGAGCTCCTCTGTTAATGCTACCATTAATCACGTCAGGATTTTACATTCTCTCTGTTGAGATAAATGATCAATATCCTTTAATTTTTAGTCTGCCCTTTATTGTTTGGGCTTTGTAATTCCCCCTCCCCCTTTTTTGGATGGTTGTTACAGTAAATTTAATTTATGACTGTGTAGGGTGATCTATCGTATAGGTCATATCCTGTAATCTTTCATGTGTAGAGTTCCCATGGCGTTTCTCTGTGAAATTTGGATGCGGGCACTTTTGGTTTTTTTCTTTCTACATCTTTGCTTTCTTGCAGATATTTCAAAGCATTCCAAATTTCAAAAGTATAGATATCGTATTCAGTTATTTAGTCATGCATGAGCATCATGTGTAACCTCCAGGGGCCCTAATATTTAATAATTTATAACTCTGAATACATAAGAATTTAAATGCTGAAAAATTCAAGTTTTCCCACCATTCTCCACTGAAAATTACAGCCAGTTCCAAATGTTTAGGAATTAGACTTTGACTTTTTTTTTTGGCTAAACGTCATCAGTTCAATTGTTTACTACAATATGCTTTCCAATTCTATGAAATAAAATGGTTCTAAGTCATTTTAAAAGTGTTTATTCTGATTTGGAGGCTAATTAGTCCAAATTGTATTCAAATATTTAGTGCTGGACACCATGATGAAATATCCTAAATTTTATACTTTTTGCATCTACAAGTATTCAAAAATATATTTCAGATTAGATTGCTTATGGAAGAAATATATTAGAGGAAATTCATAATGGTTTCCAACACCAGTGGAGAAAACCACTCTCAAAATGTCCTAGAAATTATTGTTACTATTATTTTAAGACTCGGAATGAAATCATGACTTCACTCTTCAGCATCAGGCTGCACAATTGACGATATGTCAGAATTCAACTGCAGAATTAAGCTTATATGCACATGTTCTGAAGACTGATTTAGAATTATTGAAATGCCTTGAAATTGAGAGGGTCCTTCAATCTGTGAAGTGTATAAGCACGTAACCACGTAGAGCGCAGAGCAATTTAAAATTATTCAAGCCCTTCACATTTTCTAGAGGGCTTCAATTTGGAAGTGATCAGGGTTCTGGGAATGTATAATGTATAGACAGTTAAGGCTGTTGGAATGCTGGGTTTTTAAAGAGCCCTTCACGTTTGAAGTGATCAGCCATCTGGGCATGTGCAGACACTGAAGAGTAAATTGATGTAAAATTGTTTGAGTGCTTCAATTTATAAGTGAGTCAAAGAGCAGTCTAGTGTACTCAACATCCTCACATTTTAAAAGAGGGGGGATGAAAGAGTCAACCAAATCTACAGCATGACGAAAGGTGACAAAGCCCCATGATACCAATTTCTTTTTTTTAGTCATAAAATGATAGTGCATTTGAAATCTGATAAGGGCATTGCCTCCAGGATAAACTCCATGCTCCTTAGCCTGGGATTCAAGGACCTCTCCAATCTGGTTTTATTGTACCTGCCCAGACTCATTTCTCATTTCTCCCCTACACAAACCCTGTGCGCCATCCAGCTGGTCTCATTGTCTTCTAAACACACTGCGCACATTCCTATTTCTGTGTCTTTATTCAAATTATTCTCCCTGCTGGGAATACCCTTCTGTTCTCCTTCTCTTCTTCTCTACCCCCCCATCTAAATTATGCCTATTCTTCAAGTCTCAGATCACTTCCCATCTCACCCATGAAGCCATCCCTAATCATTCCAGCCAAGATGATTTTTCGTTCTTATGAATATCGACGACACCTGTTGTTTGCATCATCTTTTTGACCCTTAATCATACTAGTAGCTGGGTGACCCTGAGCACATCACAACTTCTTTGACTCTGAGAGTCTGTGGCCAAGTCTTGCCATATTACCAGAGTGTTTGAATAGGGCTCATGCAAAGGTAAACTTTTTGAAAGGAAATTCTTTAGGCTGGCATATACTGAGAAATTCAAGCCTTCTGGGAACTGGGGAAACCACAGGATAGTTCCCTGTCACATAGACAGCTAGAGCACAAAGGCTTTTTTAAAATTATTATTCAAGCATAATGAAAGGCTTCATACTGATGACATAGCACCTGGCAGCCCCACAGCCAAATAAAAATACCCAACATGGAGACTGGATAACCTCCTCACACATGGAAGTTCCCTTACTCAGAATAGGCTGTAAAAACCACTGACCCAGAAGGTCTTAGGGGCTGGGAGGCTAAAGGGATTCCTTAGGACAACTCACCAGAGCTATCAGAATGTATTCATCTGTGATTGCCAATTGTACTGTTGAAAGCTAATTCTATATATTTATCTTTTTCTTGCATAAGAAGATCACAATCTGAGAGCTAGAAGGGACTTGAGAGAACCTTGTATAATGTCTTCTAGCATAATTTACATCACCCCATTACATTAATTTAAGGTGGTTTCCATCCCTGAAACCTCATAACATACTAAGATACTCCAGTTTTCCAATGAATCTGTATCTTACCAAAGTAAATATTCCCTCCAGCCATGGAGATAGCAACCTATTCATGCCTCACTATCCGGAGGGATTGTAGGACATTCAGGGGAAAGATTACAGAAATGGATATTAGCAATTGTTGCTGTTCAGTTATTTCAGTCTCTTCATGACCCTATTTGAGGTTTTCTTGGCAAAGATACTGGAGCAGTTTGCCATTTCCTTCACCAGCTCATTTTACAGATTATGAAACTAAGACAAAAAAGAGTTAAATGACTTGCCCCAGGTCACCCAGCTAGTTAATGTCTGAGGACAGATTTGAACTTTCTGACTCCAGTTACACTTCGCACTGTAACCACCTAGAAAATCTGAGATCAAATCTTGGCTTTGCTATAAATAAATAAATAAAGCTTATATAGATTAGATAGATAGATAAATAGATAGATAGATTGATAGATAGATAGATTGATAGATAATATTTAGATATAATTAGATATAATATAGATATAATTAGATAAATAAAAATAATTAGATATAATATAGATATAACATTTAGAATTTACTGTCTCCACACTTCTATTTCTTTATATGTAAAGAAATGATAGGAATGGATTAGATTACCTCACAAGTATAATTTTCTTTTATATTTGCCACAGAAAGTCTCCCAAATACATTTGGAAGAACTGGAAATTTTCTTACCATCAGGACCAATAACATACCAGCATGATGTCTTGATTCTCCTGTGAACTGGATTTAAGTGAGTCAGAGTTAGAGGGAGTCCACAGCCTCATTCTCTCTTCCAGAGTCATCAAAGTCCAATGATAAGATAAAAGTCAGAACGATTGGCAATGGCTTGGGATACATGAATGACTTTGGTCTGACCAAGTTCTAAGTAGTCTTCCACACCACTTCCTTCAGTCTCTTTCATGGCTGTTGGTACAAATTGTTATCCATCCATTCCACGAGGGAAGTCTTTATAGGCTTGGGTTAGACACCCCCTAAGTCACTAATGGGTTTGAGATGCATCCATTATATTCAAACTTTGCTTAGCCCACCTGCCCAGATGTTGGGTTTTTTTTTTAAACCTTTACCTTCCATCTTAGAACCAATTAGTTATAAGGCAGGAAAGACTAAGCAGTGGAGGGTTTAGTGACTTGACCCAGGGTCATACAGCTAGGAAGTATATGTGACAAGATTTGAATCTAGGACTTCCCATCTCTATCCACTGAGACACCTAGCTGAAACCCAAGACAATTTTACTAGGGTCTGACTGCAGCATATACTACAGCTTCTTGGAGTCACAAGTGGCAGTTGAGTGAAAGGTAGACACAAAAGGTGGGTGATCTTCCCTGAAAAGTTTCTTTTTTGAAATTTTTTGAACTTTATTGAAAAGAATATTTGATGGAGCACCAAAAAAAAAAAAACTCTCCACAAACTCTGCCACCAGAGATTCTAGCCCCCCCCAACATTCCATACAACCCACATTGATATAGAGATAATAAAACATGGTCTCTACCCTTGAGGAATTTATCACAAGTAAGACATGAGCACAAAAACTAGAAGCAAAACAAAGTTCCATAAAAAAGTATAAAAATAATTTCAGAGAAAGCTATTCCAACTGAAATTTTCCTTAAAAGATAAACTTGTGTCTATTAGAAAAGGTTGGATTTTGTTAAACAATAGGGATGAAGAGTGAAGGAAAAGTGATCAGATTAAGTAAAGGCATGAAGATAGGAGGTGGCTCTCAGTGGATAGAGGGTTTTAATCTGGCCTCAGACAGTTCCTAGCTGTGGCGACCCTGGGTAAATCACTTAACCTCAATTGCCTGGCACTTATTGGGCTTTTATCTTGGAGTCAACACTAAGTATCTAAGTAACTAAAAAAGGAAAGTAAGATTATTTTTTTAATTTATTTTTTTATTTTTCTGAATAAGGCAAGGAGGTTGAAAGATGTAAGATGTGTTTCCTAGGAGAACACCGAATAATAAAAATGCATAAAGGATATGCTTCTTGTAAGGGAAGAGTGGGAGGACAGGCTAGAGAGGTGTTATGGCAAAGGCCATCATTACTTCATGGAGAAAGGCTTCATAATGAGCTCTCAAGAAAAATTTGGATGTTTGAGGAATACCTATGATCTCTCTGAGTGCAAATATTTTGAAGGTAGAAATGGTCTGATTTTTCATCTTTGTATTTGTAATAGCTAGAATAAAACCTTATATGTAGTAGATACTTAACTTTTGCTTAAATTAAACTGAACTGAATTTATTCTTCAGATAATGGGTAGCCTTTGAAGGTTTTTGAACAGAGGAATAGCCTGATTAAAGAAGCAAAATTAGCTTGACAGTAGTAAATAGAATAAACTGGAGAAGTGGTGAAGGAGGGAAGATCATTTGGAAACTGTTTCTTACATATTGCTGTATTTAAACTATTAAGTGGCAAAGGGCTAAAGCTTATAGAAGCTATAAAATATTTGGAAATATAACTACAAAGATTCAGTCAGAGACTATATAAATCTACCTATAAAACACTCTTTGCAGAAATGATAGATCTAAATAAGTGGAGAAATATTATTTGCTCTTGGGTGGGTTGATCTAATATGATAAAAATTATAATAATACTTAATTTAATTTCCATTATACTTATTCAGTGACACACTAATAAAAATACCAAAGGACTATTTGATGGAACTCAAAAATTATGAATAAATTCATGTGGAGGTAGAAAATCAAAAGGTTAATAATGAGGAAAAATGTAAAAGAAGATGATTTGTTAGCAGATCTTAAACTATACTGCAAAGTAGTAATCATTAAAACAATTTGGTACTGGTTTTTAAAAAAGGAGAGATCTCAGTGGAATAGATTAGGTAGACAACATACCACAACAGTGTATTCTGTGAACCCAAAGATCACAATTACTGTAGGTTGGAATCACTTTTTTTAAAAACAACAAACTCTCAGGAAACCAAACCACAGTCAAGTAGAAATGAGATTTATAACAATACTTCATACCATATATCAACATAAGCTCCAAGTGGATATCTGACCTAGGTCATACCATAAACAAATTAGAGGAACAATTTAAAGATTTGTGAATGGAGAAGAATTCATGACTAAACCAATGACAGAGAAGACAAAGTAGACAATTTTGAGTCTATAAAATTAATTTGTTTTACAAAAGCAAAAATAATTTAGCAAAAAGTAGAAAGAAAACAGGTAAATGGAAAGAATTATCATAGCAAGTTTATCAGATAATAGTCCCATATTGAAGATATCTAAGGAATCATTTATAAGACTAGAAGACATTCTCTGCAAGCAAAAGTAAAAGGTCAAAATTGGTGAACAGGTAGTATTCAAAAGAAGAAATGCAGGCTCTTAATAGCCATTCAAAAAAGAAAAAGCTCTAATTCACCAACAATTAGAGAAATGCAAATTAAAGTAACTATTTTTTAAACCCTTACCTTCCCTTTTGGAGTTAATACTGTGTATTGGTTCCAAGGCAGAAGAGTGGTAAGGGCTAGGCAAGGGGGGTTAAGTGACTTGCCCAGGGTCACACAGCTAGGAAGTGTCTGAGGCCAGATTTGAACCCAGGACCCTCCCATCTCTAGGCCTGGCTCTCAATTCACTGAGTCACCCAGCTGCCCCCAAATTAAAGTAACTTTGAGGTTCTACTTCATACCCATAAGACTGGCAAAGATGACAAAAGAGAAAAATGACAAATTTTGGAGAGGTTTCAAGAAATGACAAAATGGACAGTTTCACAGACAACTTCTACAACATCTACATGAGCTTATAAAGAACATTAGAATAGATATTTAAAACCATAACTTTACAAAGAAACATAATTTTGAAAGATTTTAAAACTTATCAAAGCAATGATAAACTGTGAGTGAGTGCCAAAATGAATGATGAAACGTGTTACTTGCCTCTGGAAATATGGGTCATGAATTTTAAATTAGGAAAAAGACATGTATTTTCAGATATGATCAAAATAAGGATATGTTATTAAGTAATATTTTATTTTTAAAAATTATATAAGTATTCAAATAGATACAGTTGTTTGTACAATGAATGGTCAGAGTGCCTGGAGTCAGGAAGGCTACAGTTCAAAACTGCCTTCAGATACTTACTAACTCTGTGATCCTAGCCAAGTCACTTAGTTTCTGTTTGCCCCACTTTTTCTCAACTATAATAAAATGGAACACTTGCCTCACAGGGTTGGTGTGAGACTTAAAGGGAATATTTGTAACAAAACAAACAAAAAATGCTTTTAGTATAGAAATTGGCATATAGTAGGAATTAGTTTAAATGCTTGTCCCTTCCCTTCCTCTGAACTCCATACTACAAATTATTACTAATCCATATGACTGAAATCCTTGAAGGCAGGAAATGCTTTTTTTTTTAATTCCCATCTTTTAGCACAGTGGCTATTACATAAAGTAGGTACCTATTAGATGCTAGTTCCCTTGAATTAGATAAATGAATTTTAAAGTTTGAAAAACATTACATATATTATTTGATTTTCTCATTTGAAGGTAAGCAAACTTTATGGCTATTGAATGGGCAATCCATTTCCCATTAGTCTTATATTTTCTGAATCATCCACCATAGTAGCAAACATAATACAGATCCTCTCTTTCTCCATGTAATTACATTATCTCTTTATTACTCCTCTAACTGTAAAGAAAGAGCACATGGGCTATTCTCTTCACTTTTCAAGGTCAGGTGATTCAGGAACTACTCAGTCTAGAAGTTTGGTCCTCAAACTCTTAGCCATGGATTACTCTTCTGGTAACCCTCAAGGTTGGGTTGGTTTATGAACTCTTCCCTTCTTTGTTAAAAAGGCTAGACTCCTATATTAGACTAGCTGAAAAATTACTATCTTCCCACCTAATAACCAAGAGGTTGTGATATACAGTTTATAGTGGAACCACCTCAAACTGACTCAAGAGAACCAAATATTAAAATTTCAGTATAAGCATTTATACCTCAGAAATCAGCAAATGCTACAAATCAGTTTGATTTATTGTTTTGTTGATTGTCTAGACTTAAGAAAGTGATAGAGAAAATAATGAGACATTCAAATTAAAGTCGATCGTGTATATATTCTTTTGGAGAATACAGTTATTAAATATTTGCCAACATACTTCTGTTGACCATATATATTCAATTCTCCAGGCATGTGAGCAAGCACTTGTCCACCTCTGTCATATACTTCTGTGTAAACACTTAACTACCACTAATTTCATTTGTCCAGGACCAGAGACAAAGATGAGGGCCCAATGGATAAAAATTAGATAAAATATTATGAGCAAATATTTATTAGATACCTATTATGTGCCAGACATCATGGATAGAAAAACTAAACAAAAAAGCACATTAAGCAAATATCATACACACCTATTTGCATCACTTTTGAATGAGTCAAAATATCCACTGATTTTTAAAAATCACTACTCAGTTGTAGCTTGAGGGCCAAATCTTTCCCTTGCAATCCAGAACCTGACTCGCAGAGGGATGTGAATTTCCTTGGATTTGGACACCATTGGCATGAATTTCATTAGGAAATGTCTCATCAAATGACAAATGTTAAGCTTGAACATATTGGAGCTCACATTCCATTATCATGAACTCCAAAAGGCATTAAAAATTATTTTTGGTAGAATTTCTAGAAATAGTAAAACTATTGCTAAAAAATCATAACCACATTGTTTGCAAAGACTGACCAAGAATTGGAGAACCACAGCCAGCCTCTAGTGTGAGTTAGAAAGTAAAGGATAGTTTATGTTGTCAGCCGAGGAAAGAATAGACCTAGTTTGGGAAGTGGGGTCTAGACAGAATTCCATTAATTAAGAGATATTATTTGATTTGTCATGCATTCATTTCCAGCCTGTACCTTGCTACAAAAGCCACCACATCTTGAAAGTTCATTTCACTCCTGAATTTCACACAATGGAAGTGTACTTTATCCCTGAATTCTCTCCCTCTGATTGGCTAGTTCCTCCTAGAACCTCTATAGGCATAGCTTAAAGGTACTTTGGTTCTAGACCATCAAAATAAACCAGATATTGCAATAAAGCAATTCAAGTGAATATTTTTGTTTCCCCATTGCATATGAAAGTTATGTTTATACTATACTATAGTCTCATAAGTGCACAATAATAATATAAGAAAATTATGAAGTTTGTTTCATCAATTGACTTTTCCTTTCCCTTGAGTATTTACAAGCAATTGTAGGGTTATTAATTAGTCTAATTTCAATATTGTTGTATCTCAGAGAATAGAGAGGACTAAGGGGTGAGAGAGACAGACAGACAGACAGACAGACAGAGACAGAGACAGAGAGACAGAGAGGGAGGGAGATGGGGAGGAAGGAAGGGAGGGAGAGAGAGGAACAATTGCCTGTGGGTGGAGCAGTCAAAATATACACAATATTTATCAATTGTTTTCCAGTTCAAGGTGCCTCCAACAATTAAAATAGTAACATCAAAAATCACTGATCACAGATCACTATACCACATATAATAATAATTTAAAAAATTGAAATATTGCAAGAATTGCTAAAATATGACCCAGAGACACCATGTGAGCACACTGTTGGAAAAATAGTATTGATAGACTTGTTAAAGGTAGAGTTGTCATAAAACTTTGGTTTTTTTAAAAATCAGCATCTCTGAAGTGCAATAAAGTGAAGTACAATTAAATGAAACATGTCTATATTTTTAAGGAAAATGGCCAGGCTAGCCATGTTCTTTATTCCTCTCCAGGTTTCTCTCCAGACTCTTTGAACTTTCCCTACCAACCCCCAACAGTGATTACTTACTTCCTCTTCTCCCTATTACAGATTCCTTTCAAATGTTTTCTTCCCTCATTAAAATTCAAGTACTTTTAGGGCAGGGATTGTCTTTCTTTCAGCATGTATTTGCATCCATATTCCCAGAACTAAGCTCATGTGTTGAGTCTGGTCAGTTATGTCTAATTCTTGGTGATAGCATGGACCACAGCATGCCAATGATGTTCACAGGGTTTTCTCAGCAAAGATACAGGAAGTTTTGCCATTTCCTTTGGCAAAGATTTAAGACAAATGGAAGTTAAGTGACTTGCCCAGGATCACACAGCTAATAAGTATCTGAGGCTGGATTTGATATCCTATCTTAGAACAACTAAGTAGTACAGTGGAGTCAGGAAAGTTTATCCTCCAGAGTTTAAATTCAGTCACAGATACTTGCTAGTTCTGTGACCCTGGGCAGGTCATTTAACCCTGTTTGTCTTAGTTTCCTCATCTGTTAAAATAATTTGGAAAGGGAAAGAACAAACCATTCCAGTATTTTTGCCAAGAAAATCCTAAATAAAGTAATGAAAAATCTGCTATGGCTGAAAAACCACTGACCAATAATAACTTCCCAACTCCAGATCCAGCACCCTCCCCAATGAGCCACTTAACTCTACAGGATCTGGCATTAAGTAAGTCTTGAATAAAAGCTTATTTACTGCTATTGATTATTGACAACCAAATAATGAAGGAATTTGACCTTATGTTTATTTGAACATCTAAAACCAATCTGTAAGGAACAAACTTCTCTTGGTCCATCAGATATATCAGTAGGAATAATAAATTGGACTGTATTGGATTTTGAGTCCTTTGAATGCAGGATTTATTTCTTTTACATTTTACTACTCTTATATAGTACCAAATCCAGTACTTTGCCTATGCTAAGTTCTCAATAAATATTTGCTGATGGGCAGGCAAGTGGCTTAGTGAATTGAGAGCCAGGCTTGGAAATGGGAAGTCTGGTTCAAATCTGTCCTCAGATACTTCCTAGCTGTGTGACCCTGGGCAAGTCATTTAACCCATTGCCAAGCCATTACTGCAATTTTTGCTTTAGAACAAATACACAGAATTGATTATAAAATAGAAGATATGGGTTTTAAAAAAATTGCTGAAAAAAATGAATGAAGGGAAATGTGGGAAGGAATAAGAACTCTTCAGATGTTGGCAACAAGGTCTTGGGATATGGAAGAACAAAAGTAATCTCTGGCTACATAAATCTCCTAATGCTCCCAAATGGATGATTGCATAACAGGTTTTCCATGAGTGCTCAGGCAAAGATGCCCCACACTAATTGGGTTGTGGGGAGAAGTCACAAATCATGAAGCAGTAACTGCTTGTAGCATGGAGAATGTCCTTTTTAGTTTGGTGTTCTGGAGCAGAGGAGCTATGGAGCTATCTATGGGACTGTGAGAGTAGGAAGGAAAGCAAAGATCAGAGGCTATGAGAGCTGGACAAAGACCATTCGCCTCTCAGACCAGTCAGTCTATTCTTTATTTCCTTAGACAGTTTTTTTCTCTTTTCTTCTTTCTTTGCTTGTTTTTATTTTTTGTCTTTTGTCATCTTTCCCTCTATTCTCTCTTAAATTCTTTCTTTTCCCACCTTTCCCTTCACCATTCTTTCCCATCCCTTCATTTCCCAGTTCTTTCCATTCTATTCATTCCTTCTCCTTAATAGATTGGAGTAAGAATGCAGGTATCTGATTAAAACCTGCCTGTTCCTTTGTTAGTAGTAGTTTTGCTGGTTAAGGTTGATAACAAGATGTCTGTGGTTAGGTGGTTAGAAAACTGAATCTGAACTTAGCTATGTTAGACTTCAAATCCAGTTTTAGACATTGAGTGTCTATGTGGTAAAGTGACCCTGGATACATTACTTAATATGACTGCCTCTAATACCACATCTGTAAAATGGGGATAATAATAGCACCTATCACTTAGGGTTGTTATGAGGGTAAAATGAGAAACATTTGTATAGTGCTTTGCAAACCTTAAATCACTTCTTTCTCTTCCTTTCCTTTCTTCCCTTTTTTTCTCTTATTTCTTCCTCATTTTTCCTCTCCTATTTTCCTTTCATCTTCTTTACTTTTCTCTCCTTTTATTTTTCCCTCCCATTGTTTAAGATATGAAAGTAAGGGTTTCCTTAACACCTTTTTTTTTTCCTGGTTGTTGTGGTTTTGATGTTCAAATACTATTTTTTTTTCAGAAACCTTATGTGAAAATTTCCATTTCATGCAGAATAAGAGAGAAGAATGTTGACAGGATTTGGAACAGAGAAAGGATCTCCAAAACATTTCCATGGTCTCTTCTCCTTCCTCATCAAAAAAAAAAAAATTAGAATGGTCTCCTCTTTTAGAAAGAAAAAAAAATGTTCTCCTTTAGGAAAAGAAATGGGCTGACAGCTTTTACTGCTATAGGTAGTCTGCATAGCCTTTCAGCCACCAACTGTGCTAGAGACTAAGGATATATTTAAAAGATAATTGAGAGGTAAATTGAATAAAGTAATGGGAGGTAGTATGCCATTAGTTCCTAAATAGGACTTTTCTTTTAGTTTCATCACCCATTTTTCTCTGTATTACTTGAAGTCACAAACACCAAATGACTCATTGATCCTTACCCAGCTTCATTCAATGTCTGTTCCCTTTCACTTAGAGGTGTGGCTTCTCTCCTTCCTGTCACTATGATCTCAATTCAATGCCCTGTGTCACTATGTCCCCTTCTGCCTTAATTGCCAAATGGAGAGTGACCTACTTCTTTCTATTTATGAGGTAGAAATAATAATATAACTCCTTGAAAGAAGGGCTACTTTTCTCCCCAGTGTAATTAACTGTATGTGTTACATAAATTAAATGATTACTAATTTTTTTTTTGAATTGGATTCCATTGTGGTTTTAGGTCTCTCTGTTCTTCTTTCTCTTCTTTCTCCCCCATAGCCTTCTTTGTCCTATCCTTTCATGTATGTCAGATATGGATTCAAGAAAGCACTCTCAGTAAGCAGATGTGAATGTATCCTTTGGTTACATATGTCCTCTATAGATGTCCTGAATACCAGAGAAACAAAGCCTCACATTGGCCATGGCCAAAAACATGTCTTAATTTTTACATATTTAGTCATCAACTTTCTGTCAGGAGAGAGGTGTAATTATCATCAGTTTTCCAGAATCATGGTTGGTCATTGTATTGAAAAGTATTCTTAAGTCTTTCAATGTTGTTTGTCTTCATAATGTTGTAATGTTATAAATTGTTCTCTTGATTAAACTCATTTTAGATTATATCAGAATAGATAACTCTCATATTTCTTGACACCGTACCTTTTATCAGTTCTTATGACAAAATAGTACTTATTTACATTCATATATCAGATTTTTCAGCCATTCCCTAATTATGGAGTTTTTCTTATTTTCCATTGTTTAAATACTTCTAAAAAAGTTGTTTCTCCTATTAGATAAGAGAGCTCCTTAGGGGTTTTCCTCTTATTTTTTTGTTTTTTTGCTCTTCTTTGTAGCCATAACACTTAGTACAGTGCCTGGCACACTAGAAATTTTTAATAAATGCTAATTCACTTGTCTATTGGTTAATGTATAATATCAATAATGTAGATATTTTTCTTTATTTCCACCTATAATCCATAATAAAGTGGTACCTCTCTTCTTTCATCTTTGGCTTGATTCCAGTTACCTTTATAGTCCTTCAGATCTTAACTTCACATAGAATTAATACCATATTCAATTGAAAATATGTGGAGGGGGGAATGTGTGCAGGTTCCTCTAGTCATTTCTTTCATATTAATGAATAATCTGGCACTCCATCAATCAATTCAGCTATGGTCATTAGAGTTAAGTTCTTGTTGGTGAAAATATTGTAGCCCTTCAATATAATGTAAACTTTTTCAGCAGTTACTTTTCATTTTGTTTTTGTGTTCCCAGCACTTAGCACAATAGAAATGATCAGGGTGTGAGGCAAACACTCATTCACATAATCTATAACCCTATGTCCCCAGTAAGTTAAACTCATTGAGCCCTGGCATTATCTTCTGTTTTATGATTGTATCTTGAGAGACTAGCATATAGTAAGTGTGTGTTCTGCAGATGTTTAAAAACTATTTATTGAATAGAAAAATGAGTTAGTAATGATCAGGGTGAGGGAAATAATTAGACAAATATACTATGATTTATTTTGACCATTCTTTGCTATTATAATTGTACAATGAAGGAATAAGTTTGGAATCAATGAAGGCTGTTCATATATGTGACTTCCTGGAATTTTTCCAGAGAATAAATATGAACTGTTATAGTTGATCTCACACTTCCATGAATTTTGAGCTGGAAGTGATTTTAGAGACTATGTTACCAAAACTATCATTGTACAGATGAGAGACATGAAGCCTAAGCAGTGAAATAATTTGCCCAGGGTCAAGCAGATAGTCTCATAAATGGGAATTGAATTCAGATCAGGGCTGCCAGTCAAAAAGAGAGACATTACTGCTCATATTACTTGGTTCAAATGGCAGTTGATAATTCTAATCTTTTCAATGAGATGGATGCCCACCAGACCTTGCTATATGTTTTCCCATTATATTCTAAGGTCCTATGGACCTGACCATCTCCCTTTACCCCACTGCACCATGTCACTTAGGTCATAAATGACAGTCAGAATTTGAACTCTGGTTGTCTGATGCTGAATTTGGTGCCTTTTCCACTCTTAATAATCTTCATTTAATGATCTATTAAAGCATTAGTTAGTTATCCAGAACACTTACAGCCTAGGTTTCACATTCTATGAATATTGAGACAATTCTTCTTGTGACAGAATGTAATTGGTTTTAAATTTAATTCATCTTTTCACTTTAACTTAACTAAATTCAATTTGGTCTCAATTTTAAAAAAAATGCCTATCTATGGTGACAGCAGAATGATTCCAGGAAATTTTTGGACTACAACTTCAAGTAAAACCCATTATCTTGATTTGTCAACACAACAATGTAACTGGAAAGTCCAGTATTTCCAGGTATCTACAGATTGTATCACAGTCCAGACAAAATGCATTGATTTGTGTGATAGTGATCTTAGCTCATATTTATATGCCATTTTCATCTCTATTACTCCATTTAATGTTCCAAACAACCCTTTAAGGTTATAAGGGTAGGAGGATTTATCATCTCTATTTTACAAATGAAAATAAAGGTCTGACATTTAGATCAAGTTAAACAACATTTATTAAGCACCTGTGATGTCCCAGGCTCAGTGCTAAATACTGAGGATGCAAAGAAAAGTAAAACCAGTTTCTACTGTCAAGAACCTCACAATCTAATGTAGGAAGAGAACAAGCAAATAACAAAAAAAGTAATGTGTATAAATATTCATGTTTATACATATTTTATCAAAATGTATATGAAAAAGTTACATGTATGTATAAGTTATCCCTTTCACGTTGTGGACATTAGGGGCATGACATTCCTGTGATCTAGAAAAGCTGCATAAAATTGTTTGACCCTCCCGTCACACAAGAAAAGAAGTCTGAATTTTTTTCTTTTTCTTTTAAGAGGTGTTTACAGTATCTTATTGTAGATTTTGGGTTAACTATACATTTCTGATTTTCTAAATTTTTTTCTGTGTTGTCTGCTGGCCTTCATCTGTTCTCTGTGGCTTCTGCAAAATTTCCCCCAAATCCTCATTTAATTTCTTATGTCCACCTGCAATAAATTGAAAATGCAATGGGGATAGACATGGATGTGGAAGGTATGAAAGAGACAAACAGACAGACAAAGACAGAAAGACAGAGAGAGACAGAGTGAGATGATAGAAAGAAAGAGACAGAGACACACACACACACAGAGGCAGAGAGAGAGAGACAGAAAGACAGAGAGACAGAGACAGACAGAGACAGAGCAAAAAGGAGAGAGAGGGAGAAATGATAAATTTTAGCTAAACTCATAAGGAAGGCATTAATATTAAGGAGACAAGTTAAGTGAATTGTTCAGTGTCATATATTAAGTGACTGAATGAAAACTCAGATCAAGTTTTCCAACTCTATGTTAAGCCTGGCACCCTTTCTGCATACCACATCATCTCTTTTTTTGAAAGTGGAATAAAATAAAAGGGTCAATTACTTGTTCAATTCATCAAAATAACTATTACTTTAAACCTATTGTCCATACATAATTATTCTAGATGTTCATTGTGAGGAGAGTGAAATAGAAGATCTAGTTCTTTCTCTCAGATATCTACCATCTAGTCAAGGAGACAAGACAAATGTCTATGAGAGAAGCCGAGAACCTAATAACTGGTATTTATATCAGAAAGATTTGCTATGTCAAAAGGTTGGGGAAATTCCATGACAAGTAGAACTTAAGTGACCAGGTGACTCAGTGGATAGAGAGCCAGGTCTAGAAATGGGAGGACCTGGATTCAAATCTGACCTCAGACACTTCTAGTGAGAAGTCACTTTAACCCTTATTGCCAAGCCCTTTCTACTCTTCTGCTTTATGGAAAGTAAAGGCTATTTATTTATGTTTTAATGCAGTTAAATGACCTGGTCACATAATTAATAATAATTGTAGGTGAGATTAGAACTAAAATCTCACTAAATACACTGCAATAGTCCATCCATTAAGTGACATAATCTAATTATTTTTAGGGATGAGGAAAATTGAGGCTCAGGGATAAAAAGAGATTCATCCATGGTCACACAACTAACAAATATAACTGATTTCTTTTATAACCTTTATGTTTTATAGTAGCACTTAATATACATCTATCTCATGTATTCCTTGGGACAAGAAGTGAGTCACTGTAAGTATTTTAATCCTCATTTTACTGATTAAAAAACTGAGGTTTATAGAGCATAAGGATGTACAAAATTATATTATTTGATATGTGTATGTCTGTATCTGTGTAAAAACTGCAAAAAGCAGCTGAATCTGATTGCCTAGGTTTACCATGTCATTCTGAGAGATCTGACTGTACCTGGACCTTTAATTCCAGGAAGGAAGTGACCTGCTGATTTCACTTCCCAGAGAGTAGGACGCCCAACAGAATTCAGAATTCATTCATATATAAAGGAACATATCTCTTAGAGGTCCTGATATTTGATAATTACATTGTTTTCCTGGCAAAAATAATGTTCTGCCAATTCCTTCTCTTACCTTTTTCTCTATTTGTGTTGGGGTTGTCCCTAAGAATATGGACAAAACAAACAGATGCAATGTTCTCAAAAAATTAAACGATTTTGGAAAAGTATAAAGGACTATTTGAATTGCAAAATACATTTTTGAATTATGGATGGATTTAAGTCTAAATTTATGTGAGTCTAAAATAAGAGGTTGAGAAATATGAAAAATTCTCTTTACCTATTTAGAAGTGACCTATGTTGAAGATTTTAAAGGATTATTGTTTGACTGAATTTAGTCTCTTTTAAAAATCCATTTATTTTGTTTATAGAAATAACCTAAAATCACTTTTGATGATATCCAGATAAATTTTTTGCTTTTTGTGTTTTGGTCATATGACAAGATTTGTACTTTTTCCACACTGTTTGATGATTACAGCTTAATGTGGGAAAAATAATATGACTGTGAGGTGCATATTTTCTTTATTTTGCCAGTTTTATCTTTTATTCTATAATTTGGATTGAGTATGGCTCAAAAAGAATTGAATTAATAACTTTAAGTCAGCTAGAAATGAATTTTTTTGCTTTCTTTAACCAATTTTCAATTATCTATGATTATGAGAAATGATATGAATACCTTAAATTTACCAACTCATTCTATAGTTCTAGTTTACAATTATATTTTTCTTTCATCTAACCTTTTGCCTATGATATATGTATATACAAATGTATATAAATATAACAAAATTTGAAGATTCCTCTCACTTATTTCATTCTTCATTCTCTCAGAAGTATTATTATAGTAAGTATGATAATGTTTGAGTTTTTTTACAAAATTAAACATCAAGTCCATAGTCCTGAGTGTTTAGTGTTCTTATCCATTTCTATATATAAATAACAATATTTCCTTGGACAAGTCACTTAACATTACTGGTCTCAGTTTCCTCAACTATAAAACAAAGAGTGTATGTTTACTATTCTGCAAGTCACATAGTATACTGGAAAACAACAATAAACCCCTCTCTGAAAAAAAATGTACACACACTTTTAATCTTTATTATTAACATCTTCCCCATTACTCTCTTAAGTAGTCGTTATAACAATGGACACAACTTTATTATAGTATTTGCTGATTTCTAATTGTAAATGCCTGTCCTAAAAATGTAACAATTTTCTCAAGCTATTTTGGACTGGTTCTAGTGTGTCAATGACAAGATCCATTTTAGATGAAATATTCTATGATTTCTAAATTGATGAACAGTGGTCAACAGTAAAGAGGACTAGGTAGACTACGGTCCTGGAAAATATCCAAATAGGTTCCTAATTCATATATATATATAAACTAAGAATTCTGTTATCATGACAATTACTTAAAGCTTTAAGTGGAAATTCTTATACCTTGGACAAATTCAGTGGGGAAAGGCTGACTTTTCTGAGCTTGTGTTTCTAAGAACCTTCCTTACTTGATGTTTCCTATCTTTTTATACATTATATTCTGTGAGATATCAGCTAGAACCAAAAAAAAATTCTCATTCAGAGCACCTGTCTAGTTCTGAAGGAGGTTAGAGGGAACAGAATATCAATCCTATCTCTATTAACAGTTGTTTCCTAGAACCATGACCAATTTCCTGCTGTTCCAATGTGAAGGTGGCTACCAAAGTATTCTTTTATGTGCTTCTTCACCTCATCCTGAGAATAGTTTTAGAAAAACAAAATGACATTTCCTATAGTCTGTAGCTATTTTGAATAGGATTTACTTTTATATTTTCTCCAAGAATTTGTTATTGCTATATAGAAATGTTGGGGGGTTTGTGTGTTTATTTTCTATCTTGCTATTTTATTAAAATTCATTTTCTTTTCCAATTCTCAAGGTTGCTTTTTTAAATTAAATAATCATGTTATGAATGTAGAAGGTTAATTTGTCTCCTTTTTGTCTATATTAATGTCTTAAATATTTTCTCTTTTCTTATTCCTGTTGATAGCATTTCTAGAATGATGTCAGAGAGCAATGATAAAGGGATCGCTCTTGCTTTACTTCTATATTCACTGAGAAAGCTTCTAGTGTTTCTATATTGTGTATAATGCTACCATTGAGTTACATATATATACTAATATATATATATATATAACTTTGTCACATAAAAAGTCTTTATCTGCCTATACTTAGTCAAGATTTTTTTAAACAAAAGTAAGTGTTATGCTTTGTCAAAGGCTTTTTGTGAATCTATTGATGATTGAAACAAAAGTAAAATGGAAATAACAAGATGGCAAATAAATATTTAGGGATAGAAAAGGAGGCAGGAAAATTGGAATTTTATTACTAAATTAATCTAACATGATATAATTGCCATTATCAATATTTAGTGCAATGGGTGATATTGAAACATTCTCTTCTTTTCCCCATCCCTTTCATGTTTCTTTCCTTGGAGAAATATGCTGATATGATTCAACTGCCTAATTTTTTTTTTGTGTATCAGACCTATGACTTCACCAGGAAACATCTTCCTCTATGATGTAGATTTTCACCTATTCTGAAATTTATAGACTTATAGAATGTCCTAAGGCCCTGAGATATTGTTTCACTCAGACAGGATCACACAGATAATATGTCAAGAAAGGTAGGACTTAAACCTGAATTTAAGTGATTTTACTCTTTTAACATTTTTTCCAATTCTTAAACATGATTTTTTGCTCCTATCTTTTGGGTAGTGAAGAAAGGGAAGAAAGGAATAACAGAAAAAGGGAAAGGGGAAAGAGGAAAGGATTCCCTGTATTCCATGGAATTTTCAGCTAAAGGAAATTCAACTGATAATGGGGAAGAGTATCTGGCCACTCTTATAATGGTTTAATATTCATATATTTCCATTAAGCAAGCAAATACAGCAAATTGGAGGGCATTCTTTCTTCAGCTTTGAGCCCATTCTTTTTGCATTCTACAGAGCCTTTCTGATATAGTGGTTCTCACTATCTCCCTTTCACCTTTTCTGTGCTTCCTAGTTTGGGTCCTGGTCAGATATTGTCTCCAGGTTTTGGTTCATAAAATCCTGTTATTTCTATTCCTAACATTTGAATTTGACTCTTCTTTCATGATATTCTTGACCTGAGCTAGCATAGAAACTTCTCAATTGCTCATTTTCTTACTAGGAAAATGGGAGATACCAACTGAAGTCAGAGAACACAGTCAAATGTCATTTTAGCCTGGCTTTGGCCAGGCTACTTCCCATGGGCCAGCTAAGAGGAACAGAGTAATACCATTGGCCTGGGGTCATTCTTCAGAGCAAATTTAAAAGTTATATTGAATGAAAACTCCTTCTGAAGAGAGAATTGTTTGCCTTTTTTTATATTCTCAATCCTTGGTACAGACCTGGTATACAATAAGTTCCTAACAAATGTTTGTTGTCTGATAGTTGACTAAGTTAGCCCAATTCTATCATTTCCAGAAGAAGGAACCAGAAATCATAGAGGTTGGATGATTTATCCAAGATGGTAGTAGTTTGGGTGTGTCAGATTCAAATTAAAATGAGAATCACAAAACTCTACATGAGGATTCTTGCTGGTTACATGTTGACTTAGAAAAAAAAATGTTTACATTTTTCTTATTTTTTATTATTAATAATACATCAATTCAAAAACAGATAAGAATTCATTTTAACATGACTTGGGCCAGATTATTGAGTGTTTGGGACCACTTGTTTGACACCTCTGCTAGAATCAGAAATAATAGTGGTCATAGTAGAATCAGAATTGAATGTGGGCTCTTTGAACACAAATCAAGTATTCTTTTCATTACAATCTAGTGACTCATGTGTACTTTTACATAAAAGCCAGGTATGGTATATAGTGACAATATCAATGGACTTCAGGTATTTTTCTCAAGTCCCAATTCTGATGCAGGTTAGATATATGAACTTGAGCTTTGCCTCCATCTCAGTTGACTGATCTGTAAAATAAAGTTCATAAAACCTACTGTTGTAATAGTGCTTGAAAGACTTCAGCCAAATTTAGGGGCTAGGGACCTCCTATGTCAACTATTTGGAGGAAAATGGAAAATGATATATGTAATGCAACTGAATGGTGCATGGAAGAAAATACAGAACCTCGGTTCATGCATATTTGGGTGCTGTTCCTACCTCAGAAATTACTAGCTGTATGACCCTTGGTAAGTAAGTCACTTAAAATCTGATTCAGTTTCCTGAACTGAAAAAAGGGAATACTGATAGCACCTAACTCCCAGGGTCATTATGAAGATCAAATACAATAACATGTAAAATGCTTTGCAAACATTAAAGCACTATATAAATGCTAGTGATCATCATCATCATCATCATCATCATCATTATTTTTAAGATGGATTGGGAAGGATGAGTTCTAATCTGTATCATCCAAAGGATTTGCAAAAATCCTAGATCCACTTTAGTATCTTTAATGATTACAAAGTTTGTATTTTATCTCATCTTATACTTGCAACAACCCATTGCAATCAGTGCTAAGTGCTATTATCCCCATTTTAAAAATGAGGAAATTGAGGCTTGGGAATCATACAATGAATAAATATGGAATTTTGATCAATGTTCTTGATTCCAAACAGAATGGTATTCTCCTCTATTACCTATCAACCTTATAGAGGCATCATGAGAAAAGCACTTTGTAAATTACAAAGCTGTAGACAAATATGAACCATTGGTATTACCACTTTCCATAAAGACCATTTTCTAATGGATGCAAAGAATGACTGTTAGGAATACCCATAAGCAGTTTGGAATCATGGCCACTAGGTGGGGCACTGCAGTGTATAGAATGATATCTCCTTGGCAACAAGCTTTCTTTGTATGCAGGATCATCTTCTGATACTATTTTTTGCCGTTAAGTATCAAAAAGAAGAATTCACTCAAATAAGCAGTAAAGTTGGGCTATTTAGACTAGTCATTTGAAAAAAAGAAAAATATCTTTAATTTCCTCGAGGATCAGAGACACTAACATGGCAGGATTTTCTTTTAATAGATAAGGAATTCTAACAATATGGCTAATGATAAATTTATCGTAATGAAGAAGAAATCCATTGTGAAATATGTTGTGATACAAAGAACTAACTTAGGGAATAATAATTGTAAGTTACCTCCCAGATGGCTATTGCTTGTGGGGGCTATTCCTTACTAAGATCCATCTCTCTTGGAAAAAGGTGATAGTTTGTTTAAAAAAAAAAAAAGCCCAGTTCCAGAGATTTCCTGAATGTCCTTTATTGGAAAGCTCGTCATACAATGAGACCACTATGTAAAAAGATTTTAATGAAATATTTCTGGAGAAGTTAGGGAGTTCTAGCAGAAATCAAAGCCTGAAAATAAGGCTACCCCCCTCCCCAAAGACTTATCAAGAACTCAGTACGGCAGACATTTTAGGGTAAGAAGGGTAAGAAGGTCTTAGCTTTTTAAGGAAGTGTCTCTGATTTGCAGTACAAATCTTGCCAGAGGGCCAACATGAAAATCACATTCATTAAGGCTAGGCATGCTAATTACATCTCAAACAAAATGACTCAGCCCTTGTCTTTATTCCCTAGGAAAGGCAAAAGGCAAACTGTTCTTATGATTCGTAATAGATTCAGTGAAAAAGCATACCCACGACTTGCATGTTGCCAGTTGACAGGCTATAGTACTTCAAAGCTATTCCTATATAGTACTGAAAGGCAAATCATTTCTTTTACACAGATTGGGGCAGAGGAGTAATAGAAAATGATAGGATTTGGATTTGGAAAGTTGTCTAGATCACCCCCACTCAAAAACTACCATTTTCTAGATGTAGCTAGGTAGAATAGCATGAATAGGACCCTGGGCTTAGAGTCAGGAAGGTCTGAACTCAGATCCAGCCTCAGACACTAAGTTTGTGACCCTGGGAAGGTCAGTTAACCATTCCCTGACTCAGTTTCCTCAACTGTAAAATGAGAATCATAATAGCTTTTACCTTACAGTGTTAAAACAAAATTAGATAACCTTTGAAAAGTACTTTGCCAACAGTTATGTAAGTGCTAATAATAATAATGATATTGTTATTACTGCATGAGGTAACTGAGTCTGAGAAGTTAAAAGCCTTGCCCAGTTAGAAAGAAAAAAAAGTTGTTAAGAGTCGAAACCAAATCCTGAATTTTTACAACTATTTCACACTCAGCAAGTGTCTCACATGAAAAATTGTTCCAATATCTATAGTGGATTTTTTTTAAGTTAGAAAGTGCTTTTAAGTGAAAAAAGCTGAGACAGTAAATGAAGTCCAAGTATATCCACTCCAACTATATTCTCTGGGAACTTCAAACTCATTGACAAAGTCACCAACCACCAAACAAATCACAGGCAAAATCTTGAGTAGATGAGTAAGAACAGAGCTCCTCTCAGGACACTGATTTGATTCTAGACTTTAACTTCCTAACCCTGTGGGCTGGTGAGGTTTCTGTAACAAATCCCTCTCCAGTTTCCCTTAGCTCTGCCAATCTCCTTACAAGGGAAACACCTGGTGACAACAAAATAGAAGTTTGACTCAGTCAAACCAGGAATATCTAGCGTGTGATTTTGTGAACAGTCATCTAAGTGGTGAATGGATATTTAGACCTCCTGGTAAAGTACTTTATTTAGCTTTGTCCAGATGTGTTTGATCAAATTCCTGGGAGAAGAGAGGGGGAGAAAAGAAAAGACAGACAGACAGAGAGACAGAGACACACAGAGAGACACACACAGAGAATAATTTCAAACCTATGTGATCTTTAGCAGTTATTAGTGTAAGTTATATGTTTATTTTTATTTAAAAGCTATTCTGGCAATCTATCTTGAACAAGATTCTTGAACAAGGAGTTCAGATAGGCATTAAATAAATATTTGATCTTTGAGGGAGCTTATGCAAACCTTTCAAACTTTAATGTTGGCCCCTCTTTAATTAAAGGCACCAAAAAGTAGAGAACCAGCATTTTAGAAAAGTCAGCACATGTTGAGACTTTGACATTATACTGGTTGCCAAATCTATTTTTTATTTTATTATGAATGTCTTCTCCTTCTCTAAATACAAGCTAGATGTCGTTTGTTGCCTGTTACATGGCATTTTTGAAACTCATTCAGCAAGTGAACACATCATTTCCACTCTAGAAACGCATGTCCATATTTGAATATTTCATAGAAATAGGCATTCTCCTCAGCTCTGTCTATTCAGGTTATTACTCCCCTGGGTAAGACTTCCCTTCATTGTATTAAACACAGCCATGAATCTCAAGTTAGATCACTAGTATTTATGTATAGGGACCTGAGGGGACCTCAGGGTAAGAGTCCATTAATGTGCCTGCTGCCAATTTAAATAATCTCATTACCATAATTAAAAATCAAAGCTTCCATTTGAGGTTAAATCAGAGGTTTTTTTCTTTCCTGGCTTGGTTAAGAGTATAGAAAATATAAAGCCACAAAGGCTTCCTTTACCCACTCCACTACTCCTTTTGCCAGCTACCTCTAATTACTAACCCACACTAGTTTTTTTCAAGGAGTCATTGCTTATGTCGGCCATTCCAGAAAAGTTCCCAAAGAAGCTAATTATGCTGAAAATTCAAAACCACCATATTTTCAGTGGGTTGTATATATTTGGCAAAAAGTAGTATGCCATTGCTGATGTAAATTAAATTTAAAGGATTCTTTGCCATTTGTTTCTACTTTAAGAATTTAATTGAAATCTAGAAGTGCCTGGGGAGTTTCTAAATTTGACTCATTAAGAACACAAGACAATACCCAACTTTATGGATTCTGCACATATATGGAGTAGTTTTTCTTTCTTTCTTTCTTTCTTTCTTTCTTTCTTTCTTTCTTTCTTTCTTTCTTTCTTTCTTTCTTTCTTTCTTTCTTTCATTCTTTCTTTCTTTCTTCCTTCCTTCCTTCCTTCCTTTATTTCTTCCTTCCTTTCTTCCTTCCTTTATTTCTTACTCTTTCTTTCTTTCTCCCTTTTCTTTCTTTTCTTTCTTTTCTTTCTTTCTTTCTTTCTTTCTTTCTTTCTTTCTTTCTTTCTTTCTTTCTTTCTTTCTCTCTCTCTCTTTCTTTCTTTCTTTCTCTTTCTTTCTCTCTTTCTTTCCCTCTTTCTCTCCTTCTTTCCTTCTTTCTTTCTTTCTTTCTTTCTTTCTTTCTTTCTTTCTTTCTTTCTTTCTTTCTTTCTTTCTTTCTTTCTTTCTTTCTTTCTTTCTTTCTTTCTTTCTTTCTTTCTTTCTTTCTTTCTTTCTTTCTTTCTTTTTCTTCAGTTTCCAAATCCTACAAGTTAGGACCTACCCAAGCAAGATCCACTCCCTAAAGGTCTATGCTTATTAAAGGGACAGAGGGAGCCTGTCCTTTCTTTTCTAACAAAGCCCCTAGTACTAGTACTTCATATTAGAAGGGGATGGAGATTAAGCAATCTCTTCTTATATGCATCTGATGTCTCCAAATCTGACCTCTACTTTGTAATGAATACCAGTGATGGCCATACTCTTAAGAAATTATTATCTGAGGCAGTCAAATGCTAGAATATGAATATTATAAACTCAAGGTAGTCTAGTCTTCACTCCAGAAAGAAGAGTGTAAGAGACACACCAGAATCTTCAAACCTTTCCTTTGGTTTTAGGATAGAGATAGCAAGAATGAGGGGAGGCACTACATCCTTATAGTCTGATAGTCTATAGAGAAAATCCAGTAAATCCATGGATCTCCTTGCCACAAATAGAGAGGCTTAAATGCTGCTTTTTTTTTTCTGCCAAGTCAAATGCTTTAAAAGTCGATTCAAAAATACAAATAAGAGAGCAAAAGAAAATGCAAAATGGGACCTAAATAAGGAAAACAGTGTTGGAATTGCCATATTAAATTAGAAATATGTTTAAAAGCTGTATGTAATGGAGATTCACAATTTCACATGTAGTCATTTTTCTTCTGTTCTTTGAATTTTGGAAATATTCATGTTTGTTAATGCTTAGTAATGAAAAGAAAAAAAAATCCAAGTCAATAAACAATAATCAATGGATGATGTGTTTTCTATTCTGGCAATTTAATGGAGTTTTCTATCTTCATTGAGAACATGAAGATGTGGTCTCAGAAAAAGCTTTATATAACAAGAAAAAACTGACTATGCCCTTCTTTATTTTTTATCAATAATACATATATGGAACATTCTTATAAATTCTTATGGAGATAATGAAATAATTCTAAATGTCACTTCATTTTTTACATTTTTAAAGTTCCACCTATTTCATATTCTTTTGAGCTTTTCTACTATTTTTAATTTTTATTTGTATTATATATGAGTGTAAGGTTTCTGAGTGGTTTATGTGTCTTTATCCTTTTAAAAGTTTCTTTAGTGTGATCTATAATCCCCCAACTTTTCTTTGTGCTCATGGTGAAGTCACCAGGAACAATAAACTGAATACTGTTAAAGGAAAAAAAAAGCATGCAAATGAGATGGGAAAATAGCTTTGAAGAGAAGTGGAAATATATTTATAGCATACAGAGTATGCTATAAAAATGGAACAAAAAGTCATAGAATTTTTGCATCATATTTTACTCTTGTACCACCAAGGCCAAACATCTTTTCCTCTCACATGGTAGGTGCTTCATAAGTATTTGTTAATGTTGAATGAGTGAATGAAGGAACAGTGGTATGACTACAAGGAATATTTAGATGCTGATATTATAGGCATTTTCAACTTCAGTAAATAAAACTGAAAAACCACAATCACAAAACATATTACTGGCTTTCAATTTCATAAGTTTCTGAGAAAAGAAATTACCTCTACCTAATTTATATGACAAACACAAATAAGGTAATCCAATAATACTATCACTCATTTTTTGAAGATTGATTGTAATGTGCTAAGAATCACATCTACTCATATGGCATCCATATTGTGTTTACAGACATAGCTAAAATCAGATGCTATCATAGAACTCAGCAGATCTTCCCAAGCAAATCTGTATTTTGAAGCACAAAATGACACAAAGAATTCAGACTTATTTCTGACATTTGAAAGTCAGACACTACAACCAAATCTGTTGTGTTAAATTAAGAGCTCCCTCAGCAAATCAATTGTCTATCCAAAAGACCTTCATGTATTTGAACTTTTAAAATGATCAGGGTGAATAAGATTAAGTAAAGGTCTACAAAGAACATTTCTCCCAGATTTTCTCTTGCTTTTAGCTGGAAGTGAGATGAAAATGACTTTTTTATCCCTAATATTTCATCACCTACATCACTATATAGAATCAAGAAATGTAGAGGGAAACCACTTTTAGAAGCTCAGTTTCCTATTAAGCTTTCGAATGTTTTTAGCAAATATAATCACAAAAGGCAGGGTTGTTTCTTTTCCTTAAACCATGAGACTTTTGTGTGTGTGTGTGTGTGTGTGTGTGTGTGTGTGTGTGTGTGTTAAGTACTTTCTGATTATAGTTCCTGACCCTGCTCCATATTTCTAAAGGAAACAACAAAGGCTAACTTTTCTGGAATAAAATCCATTTCTCATACATTGCTACTTACACTACAGAGCCCCTTTGTAGGAGGACTTGGCTGTAAGTGGGACATGAATTTATTTCCACAGGAATATGATGATATAGTGTATTTTTTTTTGGTCCACAAGAAATATCCAGAGGTACCCTGAATATTTTAACTTTTGGCTCGCCAAAATACCTTTAAAATCACTAAAAATTACCTAAGGAGGTTATTTCAGGTAACCAACTTAAGTTCTTTTTATTTTTATTTTTTGTCTGAATACACTTTCAAATTTTCCTATTCTTTCTGAATATTTCTTTGGATATGTGCCTTCTTCATCTTGAAAGCAAGCATCCCAATCCAAGTCATTATCACTTTAGCCTGAGTCACTATAAATCTCCTAGTTGGCCTCCCTCTCTTCTATTTCACCTGGCCCCAGTCAAGAGAATTCTACATAAAATGGCTGGAATACTCCTTGATTAGTGTTTTAAGGCTGCATCAGTTCCGTTGTATCAAAATTATAATTTTATATACTGTTCTCCAAAACCAGTTACCAATTGATCTAGTTTAGTAGTATCAATCAACTATTCTTTTTAAAAAATGCAAAGGATTTTATTTCTCTTTATTTCTTAATCACACACTCCACAATAGCTAAGGGTACCTGCTATGTGTCCCCCATGAACTACTTGCTAATTATCTACATACATAGCATGTGACCATTTGATTTATCCATATTTCATTCTCTCCTCATCTCCTAATCCACCTCCTTCACTTCCTCTAAACCCATACTTGAACCCTTACTTCCTCCAAGAAGCATTTGCTAGGGAATACAGATAGAAAAAGAAAACAATATGAACCCTCAAAGACTTCACATTCTAATAAGGAAAAAGAGTCAAACTAGTTTGGATGGAAAGCCCCAATATGTTTAGAGTGTGATGATAATGCAAATAGCAATGCATCTTCTTTGGTATTTATGTAGCTCTTGAAAACTTAAGAAGCATTTCCCATGTATTGTGTCTTTTAATTTTCATAGTGACCCTGCAAGGTAGATTTTTTTTTAATGATTCTCATTTTGCAGTTGCGGAAACTGGGCAAACAGAGGTTATATGACTTGCCCAGAATCATATAGCTAACATTTGCCTTGGGCTGGATTTTCTGATTTTACGTCTAGTATTCTATGCTCTGCAATGACCAACTACCTCTTTGGTGTCATTTGCATGGATAAAAACCTGTGTTTCTGATGTTAACCTATTTGAAGCTTTGGCTGAAAAGGTTTTGGTGCTGCAGATACTGGTCAGTATAATACCTGCTTCCCTGGATAAGGTCTGGTGAGGGGAGTGAGGAGGGATGAGCAGGAAGAGAATTGGAAGTCTGGAGAGGAGAGGATCCTACTACTCCCAGCATTCTTGGTCTACCATCAATAGGGTCAGAGGGGAGGGAGGTGGTGATCAAGGTGCTGGCAGTGGTTTGACTCATGTAGAATATGCTGTCTTTTGTCTCTTTCTCAAGATACATTGAATCTATGACCATATAATGCTACAACCTATCAGTGCTGGCATCCATGCTGATGAGATCTCCAGCTATCTTGCCCTTCCATGGGTACAATTCAACAAGCAAGACTTATTCTCTCAGAAAAATATGTTGTTATTTGTTTATTTTTAGAGCAAAACCTATGGAATTGCCATAAAGTTGTCATACAATTATATATTTTTATTTATTCATATTTAATTTTTAAATTTATTTTATATTTATATATGTTGAACATTGGGATTTGAGGATGAACTTACAAAAAACTTTTCCTTCTACCATTTTTCTAATAAGAATATAATAAATATTATTATGAACAACAAGGTAGCATAGTGGATATCGTGCTGAACATGGAGTGAAGAAACTCATCTTCCCAAGTTCAAATCCAGCCTCAGGCACTTACTAGTTGGGTGACTGTGGGCAAGCCACTTAACCCTATTTGTTTCAGTTTTCTCAATTTCAAAATAAGCTGAAGAAGGAATTCCCAAACCACTCCAGTATCTTTATTAAACACACACACACACACACACACACACACACACACACACACACACACACACAGTTCAGACTCTTCCTATCTGTATGACCCTAGGCAAATCATTTAACCCCAATTGCCTAGACCTTACAACTCTTCTGCCTACCAGTGCTTACTATTGATTTCATGAGAGAAGGTTGGGATTTTTTTAAAAATGCAATCACAAAGAGTTTGACACTATGGTAACTGATGAACTGATGAACTGATGAACAACAAAAATATGATTATACCCATTTTATAGATCAGAGAAGTAAAGTTTGGATTAGTTGTAATTGATTATGGTTACAGAGTGTGATGGCGGAGAAGCACTATATTTAGAATTTAAAAAAAAAAAACAACTAAGGCAGAATCCTGGCTTTATTCTTTACTATTTGTGTGATCTTGGGCAATCTGCTTAATCTTGCTAGGTTTAAGTTTCTTCATCCATAAAATGAAGGGGTTGAACCAGATGACCTCTAAAGTCTCATCAAGCTCTAAATGTCATGCTCCAAAGTGTCAGAGAGAGGATGAAAGCCCAGCTCTCCTGAACCAAAGCTATATTCTAACCATAAGACTTCTATAAATATAAAAACATAAATCAAGAACAAGGAGAAAATATTGGAAAGTGCAAGAAGATATTGTAGAGGTTAAATTTTTTTCCAGATAAATTTTTCAATTTGGGGATTATTTAGTCTTTCCCCAACTGCTTGTCTTCCCTTTTGTTGATCACATTTGATTGCTGCAATTGCTCATTAGCATATCCAACTACAGAGAAAATTAAAGGAGGTGAAACTCAAATTTCAGGCTAGTTTTCTACTTGTGAGCAGTGCTGTGAAGAAAATTGGATAATTAGTTGGCCTAACAGCATGTTGTTAATGGCACCCTATTATCCAAAGCCATGGAAAATGCAGAGTTACTTTTGGGGATCAGAGGAAATAATACAAAGCCTATTTGCTACACATAAACTATGTGTTTTTCAGCACTTCAAGAACAGAGTAAAATTATATATACATATATATAAACACACATATATATATAAATATATGCATACATATTTATAAATATATATACACAAAAATACACACTAATAGGCCAAGTGAACAGTGGAGAGTGGTAGACTTAAAGTCAGGAAGACCTAGAATTTGAATCCTGCCTTGGACACTTGCTGGATAACCATGAACAAGTCTAAGCCTCAATTACTTCTTCTGGAAAATGAGGAAGATAATAATAATAATTGCATTTACTACTTCAATGAGGCAACTGGGGACTCAAACAGGTAATGTATTTTATATAATTTATAGAACTATGAAAAAGTCAATGACAATCATTGTTACTTTAATATATTTAAAGGAAAAAAAACAATTTGTGAATCAGTAAGATATCCTAGCATATTACCACCACCCTCATCACCATTATCATAACAAATGTTTATGTCAAAACAAAATAATAACCAAGTAATTTAGACAAATTCCCTTGATCCTTGTACCAGTCATGCGCAGGATGTAATATAAGTATTTTTATCAGGGGCAGGTAGGTAATTCAGTGGAGAGTTCCCTATCTTAGGCCTAGAGAAGGAGGTCCTGGATTCAAATCTATCCTCAGAAACTTCCTAGCTGTGTGACCCTGGGCAAGTCACTTATCACTGATTACTTAGCTCTTGCTCTTCTGTCTTAGAACTGATACTATTTAAAACAAATAAATATTATTATCTCTATCTCACAGATGTAGATACAAATTGAGTGGGATTAAATGTTTTAAAGTCAAATAGTTGATCAGTAACATAACTGTGACCCAAATTTGATCTAACTTCCAATTCAAAAATTGTTAGGTTCGGGGCAGCTGGGTAGCTCAGTGGATTGAGATCCAGGCCTAGAAATGGGAGGTCCTGGGTTCAAATCTGACCTCAGATACTTCCCAGCTGTGTGACCCTGGGCAAGTCACTTGAATCCCATTGCCAAACCCTTACCACTCTTCTGCCTTGGAGCCAATACACAGTATTGATTCCAAGGGTTTAAAAAAAATGTTAGGTTCCCTCATTTTTATAAGCCTCTCTATATTCTTTCATAGGAATTATATGTTATTATAATTTTTATTACAAAAAAAAATTTGTTTTCAATGTAATAGTTAATGGATACAAGGTCTCTCCTGACATATGCCTGGGTACAGCCTTCATGAGAAGGATGGGAGGAAGGTAAGTGACATATGGAATTGTGATTCTCTAGATGTAGAAATTCCTGGTAGAATTAGAAATCTGGAATTGTAATTCCAGTGGGAAAAATGAAATATGGAAACTGGCCTCCACAGATACATAGAAGCAATTCATCTGTAATTAATAGACTTAGAGAGTTATCTGGGGTATCAAGACTTGCCCAGGGTCACACAAGCCACTACATATTCTGAAACAAGACTTCATTTCTGCTCTTTCCTGATTCCAAGGCACAGTCTCAATACACTATACTACATTGCCTCTCAGCCGATTACTGGTATTCATACTTCAATCGGGAAAGCCGAGGTACCTAGCTTCAGCACTCTGTGCATCTGAGATTGCTATTATGGTCAGAGAACTGGCTCTATAGCTGGAAGTATGAGCGATGGAGGTACTGAATGATTTGTCAAAATTATATTTGGTTTCAGTATCCCTATGTCTCAGTCCTCTGAATTCCAGCTTCTGTTCAGGGTATTCTAAACATTCTAAAAAGGAAATTGAAGGTCCCCCTTCCCCCCATATAGTACAAGACATTAATGTGGATAAAATTCAAGAATCTCTCTAATCCAACTGCCCTTTGTGAAAGCCCTCGTAACCTTGACATCCCAATAACCCATCCACTCTAGTAGTGCTATTCAAACCTGAGTCTATATTGTCTGATTTGGTGTATAAGGACTTGAAGATTGTCCAAAGATGTTAAAACTAGTTCTTCAAAGTTAAAAAATATAGATGTTTGAGATTATCAACCAAATTTTTAAAAATTATTTTACTTTAAAGAATTTTCTTTGAAGTCTGACCTGTTTCCTTTTACATGTTTTTTTTTTAATTTGGGAGAGGTAAATCATTTATTTTTTTCAGAGATCTGTTCTTATTATCTGGAAATATATTATTTAAAAATTTTTAATTTAAAAAAATCACATACACATTGACCTATATGTTTAGATGGAGACCTGTTGGTGATGGTTTTATCAGTGTTTAGACATAACTAAAGGCAGTCTGTTGATGCTAGAATTTCTTTGGTCTTGGTCCCCCTCTCCCCCAAATCAGGTTCAGGCTTATTCTTTGTTAACCTTCTACTCCCTATCACCATTTAAAATATGTCTTAGCAGTACAGAGTCACTCTGATTTTACTCACAGCTGGAATCTCTCCATTTGAAAAGGAAATCACTTTTTAAGTCAGATTCTAATCCCATTACAAGGTCTTGGTGGAACAGCTGTAGTAGTGATAAGTCAGAGTAATTTTGAAATTGAGGGAAGGTTTTAATACCCTAACCTAAAATATTAATGACTTATTCTATATTCTCATTTCTAGTCGAATTCCATATACAATGGTTAGAATTTCATCATGGTTTTTCTCTCTAGTGTTTTTTTTTTTTGGTTGGGGGGAGAGAGAAACTGAATTTTCCTCATAGGCACAAAGATTTAAAAATAATCTTTTCATATCTCCTCGACTAAACTCAAACTGTCATTTGAGTCCAAGCTTGAAGGTCATAAATAGGAGTGAATACTTATATAACCCTATCTATGGATATTCTTCTTCTTCAATAGTTATGACTGGAAGCTGTGAATACACACACACACACACACACACACACACACACACACACGCATATATATTTGTACTTGAGACATAGTTTCCTAATGTTCAGGAAAACCTGGGTTCAAGAGCAGCCGCTGAAAAAGAATAGCTGTGTGTTACTTGGAGTAACAGAATCAACCTTTTAATGCTGTAAGCAACTCTCTGAGGCCATAAGATGCAGAATAATTGATCAGCCTTGGTGGAGGGAGTGTCAGTATTGGGAGATTCCTAAAAATATTAAAAACATAAATTCAGACTCAGGGATACAGAGAAAAGAAAGATACAGACCTTCCTCATTTTTCCAGGTGCTAGTGCCTGACCTCTTACCTATCCTCTTTATTTATCCCCAAATCACCTTATTATTTTGAATTTCTCTATTTCTCTCTTTTCTTTCTCTTTTCTCCATTTCTCTTCTCTCTATCTTTCTCTGTCTCTCTGTCTCTGTCTCTCTCTGTCTCTCTCTCTCTCTGTCTGTCTGTCTGTCTCTCTCTCCTGCTTTGTTTCTGGCTGCCTCCAACTCTTCCCTCATTTCTCATTTTGCCTCCTATCTCTCCCCTTCTCTATCCCAACCCCCATTCTACAACATAATTTCTTCCCCAAGTAGTTTGTTCATGACACCCTATATATTCTAGAAGAGTTTCACACTTTATAATTTCTCACTTCCTTTTCACCTCTGAAAAACCTCATCACACTTCCTGTTCCAGGAAACCTACATCAGTTGAATCTCCCACAGATCCTTGTTTTTCCAACACTGAATGAATGTCTGCGGTGATGTGTCAACAACACACTAGTGTTTTCCATTGTGAAATTCATCCCCCACCCCATCCCTGAAGCAAAAATAATCTTTTGGATCCTCTGCTTTCTGCCCTGATCTATTAATATCTATTGGATATCTGAAATGTTTCTAGCATTGTGAAGGAAAGAATATAATGAAGGCTCTAGTCTCTGACCACAAGGAAATTGCCCAGAGGGATCAGAGGGAAAAAATTGCTGAACACTCTACCTCCCTTTCAATTTGAGTTTATGTGGCAAAAAGTGCTCAAGGTCTTTTCATGGTCTTTCATGTTTTCAAAGTACTTCCTGTGCATTGAGGAGGGAAAAAAAAAACTTACTGGAATGTGACCTGTAGATACTAACAGGATTTCTGAAGTTTTCTGAACATGAAAAGAAATATAAGCTACAAAATAAGCTTCTTTTAAAAGCATAAATGATTGAATCATCACATGTTGTTGGGATTAATTTTGTGTTTGTTCTTTTCAACTGGAGGCAGATAATCTCAGAACCCTAATCCAGATGGGTGACTTCATTATATACTTCTTCAAGGAAAAAGTCACATGGAAAGAGAATTTGGGAGATTTTTCAAATTGCAAGGAATTTTTTTTTCCTTCATAAATAGACTACTTTGTTCAAAAGAAAATATTTTTAGTATATATTGTTTGAATTCTGTTTACATATTTCTAATGATGTGAAAAAGTGTGGAAAAATGAACTTGGGAGTGAACTTTATGAAGATCCTACTGTGTATTACTCTGTAAAAGAGAGGGGACTCCTGCACGAAGGGCAACATGGTGGACAGAAATGTGCCAGTAAATGCTGAATGACCAACTCTTCAAAAATGCATGACACACTTTTAAAATGAATCAGTATAATTAACACATTCTCTTCTCTTTCTTAAGTCCACAATCAACAAAAGGATGCAATACTACCTGATTTTCAGCATGCCAATTTCTGAAGTAGGTAAGTTGACATTGAAAAGTAAAGAATTGGCTCCAGAGAAAAAACAGAAAAGGTGATCATTTCAACTTGATTCTGGTTTCCTTTTTTAATCCAAATCTTTACTTTTGGAACCCTTCTTATATAAATTGTATACCTTATAATCATTGCTTTACTAAAAGAAAATAGAGTAGGAGAAATAAAATATTGCAAAATTGACTTTCCATTGTTTTAATCTAAGATGTTTCATCATCATGCATGATCAATCACTTTAGAATCATACTGTACTTTTTCTTTTTTTCAGTTAATCAACAGGCAATTAGGCCCCAGGTTTAGATATGGCTTGGTCTAGCCTTTAGCCTTTTCCTTCCTTTGCCTTTGTAAACCTTTTTATAGCAAATCCTGCATAACAAAATCTTGGGTACTTTGAAATAAAGGATCTGGTGTCAAACCTTCAAAGCATAATGTAAATGGACTTCTTGGCTGACAAGTTTGTGTCCAGGGAAGGTTTGACTTGATTTATACTATTCTTTTCTGATACAATGAAAAGTGTTATCCATTTTTCACTCTAAAACCACAGTTATAATAAACTTTCCTGTTTCCCTTCTCTCTTTGACACTTCTTTCTAATACCAAAGATATTGTCTGTTTTATCTTCTATGGCCCAGGGCATTTAATTATTATAATCCTTGGTAAAAGTTTGAAAAAATCTCCCCCCAAAAAGCTTTCCAGAAAAAGATAGTAACTGTTATTTTCTAAATTACATTCCTTGTTTCTATTTTTCTTTTTCAAAAGAACCCAATTGGAAATCTTATGTCCAATTAAAGTAGCAGAGAAACTGTATTTACTATTGAGTGTTTGGTTAAGTACTAATAATAGCTCACATTATTCTAGAGAGGCAGTGTGATATAGTGAAGCACCACTGTCTCTGGTTTTGACTCTCAGGGTTCCAGGTTCCTTTCTAAGATTGTAAATTATTGAGAACATACCAACCTATATTGGAAAAGGAAGTTTCCTCTCCTGAGAGCTGCCTATAGCAAATGAAATCCCAGATCCAGTCTGTAACTCTATCAACTAATATCTCACTTTCTAGTTTTCAAAGTATCTTAAAGTTTTCTATTTTTGCAGCCTTAAGATGTAGGCAAAGTAAGTATTTTGTCTATACTTTACAGATGGAGAAACTGCTATTTGTTCACTTTTCTTACACTAAATCTTGTGGGTCTTGGTTGATTTTACTTACAAAGAAGAGAATCAAGAACATCCATCCTTTGTACCACCAAAATTTCCCATGACCTCCTCTGTTATTTTTTGTAACATTTTTCCCATAAATCCCTTGTCTTTCTACAATCCTACCTGGGTGAAATTAATATAAAAATGTAACCCATTACTCCCATTGTCAGGATGCCAACAAGTATTGTGATTAAAAGGCTGCATGGGCACCTGGAGTCCTGACTTCCAGAAGGGACTGACAGAAGACCACATGGTGGGTGGCATGTCTGGAAGTCAAGACTTGGGACCCAGGAGGAATGAAGTCATTGACCTTATAATGTGTGGGGGCTAAGCAGTAGAGCGCTCTCTTGGGCTCAGGACCCTTTCCCTGAACAGGAGCTGAAGCTTGAGTTCTTTTCCTTTCTCTGTAGCTCTTAACACTATATTTGAACCTTGGCTGGATACATAGCTTTATATCCATTTGGGCATAGTCCAGAATAGTTGGACCAGTTCAGAACTGTACGAACAATTCATTAGTTCTGTTTTTCACATCCCCCCTGACATTTGCCATTTTCCTTTTCTGTCACATTATCCAATCTGATGTATGCAAGGTGATATTTCAGAATTATTTTTATTTTTTTAAACCATTACCTTCTGTCTTAGAATCAATACTTCTTACTAATTCCAAGGCAGAAAGGCAGGAAGGACTACATAAGTGGGGTTAAGTGACCTGTCCAGGGTCATATAGTTAGGGAAATATCTGAGGTTAGGTTTGGAAACAGATTATCTCACTCAAGGTCTGACATTTTTGGGATACCAAGTTGCCCTGAAAATTTGTTTTAATTTGTTTTTCACTACCAATAGAGATTTAGGACACTTTTCATGTGATTATTGATAACTTTGGTTTCTTCTTCTCAAAACTGCATGTTCTTGCCCTTTGACCACTTATCAATTGGGGAATGGAACCTACCATATCTTTATAGGCAGAGGGATGAAATAGTTTGACCTCTACTTTAGAAATATAAATTTGGTAGCAATAGAGAAAATAAATTGAAGAGAACTTTTTTATAAAGCATCCTGTAAATGTAAGCTATCATTATTGTTATTGTTGTTATTATTATTATTGCTACATACCTGTGAATTCATCAATGTAGTATATTCCTGGGGAAGTAAACCTAAGTTGTTGGTGAGCTGAAACTATGAAACCATTCATTTAGATTTGGAAGGGACCTCAGAAGCCAAACAAGCCCAAGCCTCTTATTTTACATATGGCAAAAGTTGAAGCCCAGGGAAATTCAGTGCCTTTTCCAAAGTTAAAATGTTCTAAGCTTTGGAGGCAGAATTTGCCTCAGACTATCTGACTTCAAAATCAGTGTTATTTCTCCCTACTTCCTTTCTTCCAACTCTAGAACAAATTTCTATTCTCTATGTCATTCTGACTCTCATAGGCATGGTGGCACAATGGATTGAACACTGGACTTGGAGTCCAGAAGAAATGAGTTCAAATCTAGCCCCAGGTACTTAATTGCTGTGTGACCCTGGATTGATAACTTACTTGCCTCAATTTCCTCAACTCTAAAATAGGGACAATAATATTTATCTCCCAGGGCTGTTGTGAAGATTAAATTAGATAATATAAAAAGTGCTTAGCACACTAGCTGGCACATAATAGTTGGTTTTAAAAAAGAAGCTTATTTTTCCCATTCCCCTTTAATAATATATATTTTTTAAGTATAGAAGTCAAGTTCAGGGTACACATAGACTTACCAATGTAGTGAAATAGAAATGAATAAATAATTGCCTATCATCCAAACCAAAGAGACATGGCATCACACACACTCACACACACACACACACACACACACACACACACACACACACACTACACACACACTTTTAATATCCAATACTTATAGGAAAATGTGACCTAAATAAGATCCTCACTGGTCTGGTATTAGTTCAGAAGGAGATTCAAACGAAAAGAAGCTTTCCTGCAGTGGAGTCTTCATCCTTGTCCTTCATCCCCTTTGACTCTTTGTGAGAGGATTTTTCTAAAATTTTATCTAAAAATAACAACTAATAATAGGCAAATTTTCTTTCTGTGTCTGTCTCACTTTTTCTTTCTGTCTTTCTCTTTTTCTATGTTTCTCTCTCTTCTCCCTCTCCTCCTATCTCCTTCTCTTCCTCTGCACATGTTTTTCACTATATTTTGTACCTGTATTTCTCTGCCTCTCTGTCTCTCTATTTCTCTTCTTTCCTGCTACCTCTCTTTTCATTTCTCTTCTTTCTCCTTCTACCTCTCTTCTTCCTATTCTTTCTTTTTCTCCATATCTCCCTCTCTCTCCTTTCCCCCTTCCTTCTATCTGTCTTTCTCTGTCATTCTCTGTCTCCTTTCCCCATTCTCCCTCCCTCTTTCTCTCTCTCCACATTTCTCTCTCTTTCTCTCTGTCTCTTTCTCTCTGTCTCTCTCCCTGTCTCTATCTCGTTGTCTCCCACCATCTCTATCTCTGTCTCTGTCTGTCTATTTCTCTGTCTGTCTCTCTTTCCACCTCTCTGTCTATGTGTGTGTCTCCCCTCAGCCTCTTTGACTCTGCTTTAGACTGACTACAAAGATGTTTCTTGTAGGAAAAAAAATTTAGACCCTGAATCTCACGAGGAAAATTCTAGAAAATACACATAATCTATAAAACAGAGCATTTCAGAAGATTGGAAAGCAGAACTGCCTCCTCCTATTTTTTAGAGAAGGTAACTTGGTCCTGGATTTTTCTGGATCTTTAGTGAGGCCATGATATCCACAGGTTCTAGCAGGTATTTTCCAATATTCAAAGTTCTTTTCTACCTCTTTGTTTCTTACAGGGCACTGGAAGACTCTTGGCCCTCACTATGGGAAATCAACTCTAACTTGTGGTATAAAAGTGCAGAATGGATGCTATTCTTAGCATGAATTGTCAAGCTTTGCACATAGGACACATTAGGATTTTCCTCTTTGGAAAAAAAAGGATTACTTTCAAGGATTCATATTTACTATTAATATGAAAGCTCACTTATTATAGCCCTAGTGCCTTTCAAGTTTGAGTTAAGTGTTATAAAATCAATGCAGGCAAATCTTTTACATTTACTTAAGCTCAAGCAAGTTAATGGACTCAGAAAGAATCCCACAGCCTCTCCTGAAAAAATACAAAATGCTGTGAGTAACTCTCTTTGCCAGAGTTATGCTTCATGTTCAAATCCAAAAATGCCATTACATAAGGGAAATAGTGCCTAGGGGAGAAAAAAAGTATATGTGTATATATATAATATATAGATATAGATACATACAAAAGTTTTCCCTTTAGCGCTACTGGCTATTGCTGCAGCAAGGAAGATAAAGTATATGTTCTTAGTTCAAAATAAAATATTTATAGGAGTAACTAAGTGGACAGAGCCAGGCCTAGAAATGGGAGGGGGGAGGGTCATGGGTTCAAATTTGACTTAAAAAACTTCTTAGCTATGTGGCCCTGGGCAAGTCCCTTAGCCCCAATTGCCTAGCCCTTACCACTTTTCTGCCTTGGAATGAATACTTAGCATTGATTCTAAGGGTTTAAAACAATTAAATATTTATGTGGCAAAATGAAAAAACAAAGAGGGAGGCAAATGGAGGCTTCTGGGGGAAAATGTAAGATAGATATCATTGGAGCTGGAGCCACCTTTACAAGGCTATATAGTAAACTTCTTTATTTTAAAAATGAATCAGACAGGAGGGATCATATGTCAAGTGAACCAAACCATTTGCCTCTACTTCCTAGATGGTCACAGTTCATGATCTGTCCCCTTAGGTCATTGGACTTCTTAAAAAAAAAAACAAAAAAAACTTTCCTTCCATCTTAGAATCAATATCGTGTATTGGTTCCAAGGCAAAAGACTGGTAAGAGATAAGTAATGGGGGTCAAATGACTTGCCCAGGGTCATACAGCTAGGAAATGTCTGAGGCCACATATGAACCTCCTGTCTCTAGGCCCAGCTTTCAATCTACTGAGCCACCTAGCTGCCCCAACTAGATTTACTTCTAACCCAGGCACTGTAGTCATCTTCCAGGGAATCAACTCAAATGGAAATGAAACCTAGCCACTAACTCTGTTGGTGCTCTAGCTCCTGCTTTCTCAGCATCTATGGCTCCTGAAGACCAGGAAAAGAAAGTTCTTACCCTCAAAGTCCTTGACACTGTCAATCTCTCCTTCAACATTAGACTTAGATAGGGCTCTAATCATTAGAAATGATATGAGCAGAAAAGTTTCTGCTGCACACTAAGGTCTCTTATATCTATCCATGAACCGTTTGGTTAAATCCTCCTTCTATAAGCTCCCTAGTAGATTATGAGCTCATTGAGAACAGGAATAGTTTTGCTTTCCTTCCTCTTATTCTCAGGGTACATAGTGTGTAGCTCTGTTCATAGTGTACTTGACAATGCATCTGTTGAAGGTCATGTATAAAGACAAGCCCATTTGTAAAATGACTACGACCAAGTTCAGAGATAATTTGGATTCCAAGCTTTTTAAAAAGCAATGCTTATCTTTAAAGACATTTTTGAAATGAAAAGTAATAATACAAGGTTACTATTTTAATATACATTGACAATTATTTTGATTTATATTTTTAACATTTGATACCTAATTATTAAATAAAGTCATTTTAAAAATTAAAATTTAACTCAGCAAAATAAATTTTAATTATTCTATATTTAGACTCTAATGACAAGTTTCTTTGTACTTGGACAAGTCCTATGTGATCATTTAAAGGGGCCAGTTACTGAATGGGCAGACAGCTACTGAACCCATGGTTCAGTGGAACCAATGACAAATGGAACCAGTGGACAGAACCCATGATTACATTTGCTGTTCTGAACTCAACTTGAAATTATTAATGGACTGAGATATGGGAACCATCATTTCATATTGTCTTGAACACAAAATAGACCCAGAAAGAAAGAGGGGGAGTTGAAAAGGGTAGAGAGAAAGGAGAAAATAAGAGAGCCATGCAGATGTGATTGAAAAAAAAAACAACTGGATTTTCTAGTGATTAATCTTTTTTAACTTGTGAGGATATACATGTAGTAAAATTTCAACAGCAAATAGAATAGAAAGCAACTTTCTCTTCTGTGTTGCTGACTTGGACAAAGCCTGAGACCTTTTTCTTTTGCCTCCTTCTCTGCCTGATAGGATATGTATGACTAGGACCATATAGCCCTTTTCCCCATGGAATTCCTCTTTTATAGTCCCCTTTAGGTTCTATCAGCTTGGTAGGGTCAGAGGAGAGTAAGAAAGGTGGTCTAAATTTGTCATTGCAATGTTGGCATAGAACTTTCTATCCCTGAGATAAGGATTGCTCTTAAGTTTTCTCTGAATCATAGATACTCCCATCCCCAATATATAGGTAATTTCATTGATGGATATTTCTATTATTAATATTTAATATATTAATATTAAAAGTTTGTTATTTAATTTGATTTATTAATATCTCATCTATGATTAAAGACCACAACCCATCCATAACTTCCCCTACTTTATAACTTTCATATGTATCCTCACTTATATTCATCATATGGTATCCACTCAAAATATTGAGTGATTTCCTTTCATTCTATTGACTATTAATGGAACATCATCAGATATCCCTGACTTTCAATCTAGGACTGGCCAATTTCTTTTTCTTTTTCTGACCTTAATGAAATTTTTGATTCATTTTTACTTTCATAATTCCTTGTGTTGCAGTCTGTTCATACCCACCATGCACCTCACCATTGCCACTTGGGTGATCTTCAATTTTACTTCTACAAAAACTGTGCAAATAATCATTGACTCTTCAATAGTTAAAAACATTATTGTTTGTGTCATATAGCCATGCAATATCACTTGAAGGCTATTAATGTCCAGGAAAGCCTTTTCCTTCTTTCCTGAGAGTCTTTGTGAATTAGGAGAGCTATGCAACTTCCCAAAGGCAATCCAGTCCTCTCTTATTCCCTTATCCTGGAGTGTGCTCAGCTCATTGCCCATTAGCAATATCTGTCTCCAATACATGCATTGAGTGATGGAGATCAATGGGTTGTCTACTCAACTGCACATGCTTGTCTAGGTAATAGCTATTCTTCATGAATATTTTTTCTTGATGAAATCAAGCCAAATTCTTATTGGTGATTGTGGATTTCATTAATATTCTGAATCTCAAGACAAGTGATCCAATATCCCCCAAAACAGCCACTAGATTCATGTACATGGTAAATAACTTCTATATTAGCATAATAATAAATAATTTAATAATAGATCAGTATTTCTTTTTTTGTTGTTGTTCTGTCTCAAAAAATTCCAATTGGTTCTTATTGATCCTAGGATAAAATGCAAACTCCTTTCTTTGTCATTTAAAGCCTTTTAAATTTTGCCTCTAATCTACCTTGTAGTATTCACATATTCTATGGCCCAGACACACTGTCCTGCTTGTTGTCCTTCACATACAACATATTAAGGCTATACAGCACCAGAGAAAGACCAATGGCTCTAGAATCAGAGGCCCATAGGTCAAATGCCACCTCTGATATTACCTGTTTGATCTTTTACAATTATGTGATGAACTGTATTCACCTGAACTGGATGAAAAGGTAAAAATTAAGAAAAAAAAATATCATTAACATTTCTGGGTCCCAATGTCATTATTTATAAGACATGGGGCATGGAAGAAGTATACTCTAATGTATTTTTTTCTTTTCTAGATCACTAATCCTATATTATGCTGTCTCCCACCTTGTTAGGGTTTTAAGAGGCTATCTCCCCTCCCTCCCTCTCTAGGTACCTTCAGAATTTAGATCAAGTGCTACCTCCAATATGAAGCCTTTTCTGATCACCTCAGCTTCTAGTGTCTTTCTCCCACCTTGAAATTATCCTATATTTACTTTATGTATATTTACATATATGTGTGTGTATGTGTATGTGTCTGACTCCCTTCTCCCTACCCCAATGGGACATAAACTTCTAGAGAGTAGGTTCTATTTCATTTTTGTTTTTTTGTGGCCCTAGTACCAAAGAAGGTTCCTTGTATCCATTTGATACTTAGGAAATGTTTGCTGATGGGTTGATTTACCAATGCTCAAAAGAACCAATGGTTGATGAAAAAAATTATGTCAACTCTTACATTTTATAAATAATCTCATGATTTCAGTATGTTTATGGGAGACTATTGGAGGAGAGGGTTTAAGGTAGCATTTACTTCTACTGAATCAAATATTATAAATGAACAATAAGTACAGAATATTAAAATCCCACATGAAATACTTACTAGTATGATGCTGGGAAAGTAGTTTTTCTGTACCTTAATTTCCTTTCTAAAACAAGTTGATTGTAAGGATCAAAAGATATAATATATGTATATCACTTTGCATCCTTCAATGCAATCTATAAATGTCTATTAGTTCTAGTTCTTGTTGTATTATATTAAATATTATAAATAGTTAACATTTCATTAGGCATTTTCCTTTGTTTGAGTGTGTGCTAGTCTGGCTCCTTTCCTAGAATTAAGCCCTTTTATTCTCTCTATCTCTCCCAGGTTGGAAGTACAATGGTCACTCATGTGTCCAATTCCACTAATGACCAGTTAACATGTGCTTTATTTCTGACCTAGGGACAGTTCTTTCCTCAAGCCGACTGGTATTCTATTCCAACCTCTTGGGGCTCACCATTTTAGTGCAAGGCTTAATCTGGAAAATCATTTGACTTCAGTCTTACTGTAGCTCAGAACCCTGAAGTTGAAGTAATCTACCATCATTCTCAATAATAAGAATTATTAGCATGTACCACCATGCTTGGATGAATATAAACTCACAAAGGTTGAAATTGTGACTAACATTTCATAGCATCAAAGAGCTAGAAATAGAAGTGAACTCAGATGTCTTGTAGTCCAACTCCTGCATTTAATAGATGAAGAATCTGAAGGACAGAGAATTGAAATAATTTGCCAATGGTTATATAAGTAGCATCTCAGGTGAGATTTTAGCCCAGGTCCTCTGATTCCAGTGATCTTTCCTATTACCAAAATGGCTACCATAACTTGTATTCTGCTATAGAACTGAGCACTAAACCCATGACTAACAAAGATCTGTTGTTTGATCCAATTCCAAACCTGGGTTATTAACCCAGCATAGCTGCTTCAATCATCTAATAAAAACATTGTTTATTAAGAATTACGCAGCTAGTTAAGATAGAGCTACTTTTAATTCTGAATTTTTTTAATCTTCATTCATCATGAGAACTGGGTGAAAAGTTAAAAATTCAGGCAAAAATGTCATTTAAAAAAAAAAATTTAATTGGTAACCTGTATTCTTGTTCTTCCTCTGCCCAAAATATAGGTATCAAGGGAAATTGTTCATTGCCATATTTTTTAATACTTAATTTCTATTTAAACAACATGAACTTGTATCTACCTATATGAAATATAGGTAGAAAGTCATATTTTTACTCATAATGTTATTAGGAATTCCAGCAAATCAAAAAAAAAGGTTCAAAACCTTTGATTATTATAAAAATTAAAATTAATCATTAATAATTTAAATATTATACTTAAAGAGATGTATTAATAATCATTAGAAATAAAGGAATAAAAAGGTAACAAAATAAAACCACATGCCAATAGCTAATCTACCTGTTCAAAAAACACGCTCCACCATAGTTGCAATCCAGGAAGCATAGAGCCGGAGACCAGGAAGCCCATCCAATATATCTCTCTATCTATGTCACAACGTAATGACAAGAAGTCAGTGGGCTCCTGGAACATGAAGTTTTTAGGCTGATTTCCAATTAAACATTATTTTCACTATATAAAACTGTATGACAACTTACTTTATTACTTTCCAATCAGGAATTATTCTTGAAATATAGAATTTTTCTGAATTTTAGAAATATCATCTAAAGGAAATGCCTTTTTAAATGTCACAACTTCTTATATAGATGGAATTAATGTATATGTTTATATATGTATATATATAGAGAGAGTTACTAGTTCATATATAATTTATATATACATATATATCCATAATAATCTGTGATTAAAGTACATTTAAAAATATATTCATCTCTTAAATCTTATTCCAGCAAGGTGTGAAAATGACCTTGAATTCTTAAGGGTTCTGTTGAGAGACCCTAATAACTAGTAGTTCTATTAATTTGGAAAGTTTTGAGTATGGGACCAGAAATAGTTGTTTTTTGTTTGTTTGTTTGTTTGTTTTCTGTTTGTCTGAACATTAGACTTCCTAAAGGTGGAGAGGATCACTTAAATCTAATTCATGCAATTCAGTAAGGATTTTTTTTAAACAGTTACTATATACTAGGTAAGATTTAATTCTGGAACCCACTGATTGGAAAATATCTTAACTAGGCAAAAGCCAGGCATTCACTTCTATAGAAGGTACTTTTTCAGGACAAGTTTGAATACAAGTGTTCATCCACATTGACTGACGAAATTAGTATTTTACCTTGACTTGTTATCCAGGTCATTTGTTTTGAAAAATATGTATCTTTCATTTTCTTCTATTTTTTTCAATAATTGTCTGTGTGTGTGTGTGTGTGTGTGTGTGTGTGTGTTTTGATTGCTGGAAGTATTGATTCTGTTTGATCTACTTCATTTTCAGAGTCTGTTACTTAAATGGCATTTGCCACATTGTCTTATAAGATTTTTATTCTCCTTCCATTTCTTTCCTCCATGATTTTATTTCATTTGGTTTTATTTCTTACTTTATTTTTTGCTTCTAGATATTTATATGGAAAATCCTTTTATGGTTTCTGCCAATGGTCATAACAGAATTAATTTGTCTTCTATAACAGATTGTTTTGGGGATCTCTGCATCTAAAATATTTTTAGATCCTTGTCAGTCTCTTCTTTGGTTTACTCATCTCTCCAGGGTTTGTACCTGAATTATATCTCTGTAATGGGATAGATTATAATTTCTACTATACTTATAGGTAGAATAGACCACACTGATTTGTTTTAGCCTGGGTCACAAGTTTCTGCTGCTTACCTCCCAAGCTTAAATCCATCCTCCTATCTTTGACCTTCAAAGCACTGAATCTTCAGGACCATCTATAGTTTCTATAATTCTGGATGTGAGAATCCACAATACCACTCTTAAAAGCTCCTATGGTCTCTACTTAGGGATTTTTATTCCTGCTTTCCCTTCATTTTCCCTACTCCTCTTGCTACCAAAGCAGTCCTCTTTCCTATGCCTCATGGTATCTCAGCTGATTTTTTTTGCATATATGAGGCAAAAGAAGTCATTTATTGTAATTTTTCATGGGATTTCTTGATCTCTGTGGTATGAATTTTGAGTTTGGGGTAGAATAGGCATATGGGAGCAAGCAACATTCTTAAACTGTTTTTATTCTGTTTTGTTTGTTTTATTGAGGAACCAAGGTGAAAGAGTATGCATAAATCAGAGAGGTTTGTCACCAGCAGTTAATGCCATGAATTTTCTTAAGTAATAAGAAGAATAATTACAACAATAGCCTAAACACCACAAATTAAAAAAACAAAACAAAAACAAAACAACAACACTGACATTACCAGAAACAATTGGAAAAAAAATGAAAATAGAATATGAAATCATTTGTACCTGTTATGGCAAACACATTAAGTCTTATAATGATTAAAATATATCTATATTACCCTAAATTTTAAGTACTGCTTACAAAACTTCATAATATTTCTTAAAACAATAGATTTTGGAACTTATTGTTAGCTATAGAAATGTTTAGGGCATGGAATCTCAGGGTTGGAATTGTCCTCAGAGATTATTTAATCCCATGTTTCACTATTCAAGTTTTCCTCTGGAAATATCTCCAATAAGTTCACCCATTTTAGACTTGGAGACCTCCATGATGGGAACCCAGTCCACTAGCTCCTGGAGTGTCCTAGTCCATTGTTTGGAAAGTCCCAATTATTAGGATTTTTTCTCTATGTAGAGCTAAAATGAACCTTCCTGAAACTATTATTTATTTTTCCCAGTTCTACCTTCTGGACCAATATATCAACTCCCTTTCCACATGATAACCCTTGAATTTCTCTAATACTTTCTAAAAGTATTTTATTTCTAAAATATAATATTTCTTTAAAGTTTCCTTAGATAATTCCTCTTGCTGGCAGCTAAAAGTTTTAGGGAATTTTTTGTACAAAAACTCAGATGTTATTATCCTTACTTCTACAATGTTTAAGTCACTCAAAGCAAGGCATATGTTAGAAATTAATAAATGCTTTATATAGAAGCTACTTTATCATCATAAATGTGTATATTTGAATCATTTTTTAATAACCAATGATTCACTCCAAGTAGAATCACAATGTGCACTCAATGTCTACACTTCCAAGAAAATAGGATACGTATATTATAAGGGTAAACAATGAGCCATGTGTCTTTGATATTATATTATATACTTGCCTTTTATTTATTTAACCATGAATGAATAATTTCAAATATAAGCTGACCCAAACAGAACCCAACAATATTGATAATAATTCCAGGTATCTACCTCAAAGAATGATTTGATGTAAATACCATGAAATGAATAATTAGATGTTTAGATACATGGTACCTTGTAATATGTAGTGAGATGAGGCTATTAGGTAAGTTAGTGGATAGAGCCATGGGCCCTAGAGTCAGGAAGACCTGAATTCAAATTTGTGCTCAAGACATTTACTCGCTGTGTGATCATGGACAAGTTATTTAACCTTTGCCTTAATCTTGGAGAAATAAATATATATTTGTCAAAAGAAAGGCATGCTATGGTACACAGGGTAAAGTTGGACACAACTGGACATCAACAACATTATAAACAAGAAGGATTTTCTTTGCAGCCTTTCTCATTAGGTATTATAATATAATGGGAAGATCTCTGAATATATATAGGTAGGGTATATTTTTCTTTCTATGTGACTTTTTTGGCAAAAGAAACAAAGGAAACCTACATTTTAAAACTATTTTTACAAAAATAATTTTATGAAACATTTTTATGAAAATAATTTTACAAAAAATATTTTTACAAAAATTATTATCTAATTAGGAACTTTTCTTTTAAAAGGACTATTTCAAAACTGGAATAGGTCATAAAATTCATCCAGATGATGAGGAAAACTTAAACCCAGAGAACTGAAGCAAAATGTTCAAGACCATATAGGTAGTATATAGTAGCAAAGTTGAATTAAATGTATCTAACCATCTAGATTCATATATTTATTTTCCCTAAATAAAACATTTCATTTTAATCTTCTGACATATTCAGTTCAAATGCTGAACTTGGTTGAAGAAAAAAGATATATAAAAATTTGATTTAATTATAACATTTAAGTAGCAAATACAATTTTGTCAAAAGGTTCACAAGTAGACAAACTCTGTTAAATCTTTAGAGTAAGTGGTGCTAGGGTTTTCCAATAACACTATCATTATTAAAATATCTAGGGGGCAGCTGGGTGGTTCAGTGGATTGAGAGCCAGGCCTAGAGACAGGAGGTCCTGGGTTCAAATCTGACCTCAGACACTTCCCAGCTGTGTGACTCTGGACACTTACTTAACTCCCACTTAACCCCCATTGCCTAGCCCTTACCACTCTTCTGCCTTGGAGCCAATACCTAGTAGTATGTATTGGCTCCAAGTCAGAAGGTAAGGGTTTAAAAAAATATCTACCATCTTATCTTCAAAAAAAGTAAAATTAATTTTATACTGGATATGGAAACACTCAGCACTATTCAAAGTTTGATTTAAGGAACAAAAAGTTTCCGACAGTAAATTTCTCTTTTATTTTGATTACACAACAAATATATTTCACCAAATTATTTTAACTCAATTTATTAAAAAAAAACACACACACACAACAGATCTTGAACATCAGCTGTATTCTTCAACTGCATTTTCCAATAACTCACCAAAATAGCTTTAAAGCAGGTGTTCATGTTATTTCAGATTGCAGCAGAGAAGAGAATGAAAGTGATAGGTGACAGTTAATCTGGTTACTGACCTTCATCTAAATCAAGTAACATTTTCTTTTGTGGCCAATCTAAAAGATCACAGAAACACTTAAGAAATCTGTGGACTCGAGTTTCGCCTTAGCGTGCAGTGTTAGAGAAAGAAGTAGATGGGAACAATTTATCTCTCTACTTCTTTATACTTATAATGTAGAAAAGGAAATAAGATCTAAATCAAGAAAGAGTAAGCTTTTTTTTCCTATGTGGGAGGAAGCCCCCTAAAAAGGAATGTAATATTTCCTCATCATTAAGAATTGGGGTAAAGTAAAAATGAGACTGTATTTGGAATTAGAATACCTGAGTCTACTGTACTGCTGCTAGTGGTGGTGACTCTGTATCAATGGGCATGTTGTTTAACCTCTCTGGGCATCAACTAATTCATCTAAACTATGAGGAATTTGTATGTATAATGTGATTCATTTAAAAAAAACTCTTATCTTCTGTCTTAGAATTAATACTAAATATTGGTTCCAAGTCAGAAGAACAATAAGGGCTGGGTGATTGGGATTGTGACGTGCCTGGAGTAAGGTAGCTAGAAAGTTTATGGGGCCAAATTTGAGTCCAGGAGCTCCTGACTCCAGGACTGACTACCCACTTGTGATTTTGTAGATTGTGCAATTGGTGAGTTCAAGCCAAATTCATATGTACACAGAATTGATTTGACTTCAGCAATCCCAGAAAGCAGATATTGTCTAAAAACATCTCTTTTAATAAATGGCGAATTCTTTCATTGCACAATCGCACCAAAATGTGATAGATATTATGTTTGTATACATGTTTCTATATTATACATATATATGGGAATAAATGGATAGATAGATCAATTCCTGGAAAGCAATATGATTACTTTACTTCAACAATTCTATATGAGTGACTTGAAATTATTTTATCAAAATACCTAGCAAATATTTATTTAACACCTTACCTAGTCCATCCTAGTCCCTAGTCCATTCTGGTGTTAGATGTTGTAAAACACCCAAAAAGGATCATAAGATGCAATCTCTACCTCAGTCTGTTGACGATACAAAGGTGTAAAGAAAAAATAATATGGAATATATAGTTAAACCTCTGCATTCATGCATTTAAATTTGATGACTTTAAGCATTCATGTGATTCTGTTATTTCACTCATTTTCACTTTTGCATTGGCAGCCTAGCATATTCCTGGCTATGCAGAGTAGAGGAAAAAAATGAGAGGCAAGATATGGGTGTTTGTGGAGGTGATAGTATCCTATCAGGCACTTTATTGATCTGATTCAGTCTACCTTTGCTTTTGATAACAGCAACTAATGTCCCAGCAACCTCTCCTTTGGTTTTCAGAGGTTAGACAAAGTAGAGATTTTACAGCAGAGTAGTATACAGTACAGTGTCCTCATACTACCCTCTGACATGATAGAAAGTAAGAAATCAGCTTTGAAAATCTTTAAAAATTAACAATGTTTTAATTTTAAGAATTTTTTGTTGCATAGTATTTATGGTACTATGGATTTCATGTGTTATGAAAAGTGAATATTGTTAAGAAATCAGCATTTGTTTTGAGATGTTAGCACAAAAGGTTATAGAATTCTAGGAAATTACTAGTGAGAAAAATGTTTTGCATGTTATCAGTTTTATTTTGTGTGCTGCATTCTGTGAATTATTTCAGGGTTACTATGTTAGCAAATGTGTATATTATCAGAATTAATGTTTTATTATAAAGGATTATATGCAAAAATGCATTTTCAGCACTCTCTAGTGAATGATAACTGTTTTGGGTGATCATGGGAATCTCATCCTTTATTTACCATAGGTGCAATTTTACCAACACTAGCTTCTTTTACTTTTGAGCCATTTTCTAGGAATGTTACACTCCATGAAAAATGAGGATTAATTATGACTAAGTGTTGAATCACTTGAGTACTCCCCTGGTGTTTCTTTTAGCTTATTGTATAGGAGGTGACCCTTGAAGATTATCCTTTTTGAGCATCACCTTTCCCAAATACCACTGAACTGGAAGGACATTGAATAAGAATAAGAAACACGTGATGAGTGGGTTATCTAATAAGCAAGGAAAAGACTAATTAAGGACAAAGGAGACTCTTACCAGGTTGACCTAAGGTTAGCAAATTCTATAGCCATAGCATCTCTTGAAGACTCTACTCAGTAGGAGGTAGTGTAACCATAACAGGAAAATCATGGATCTCTGTAGTACTAAAGGAGTCCATAAATAAGAATAGAATTCAGAGAACAGATACCTTGATTCCTCTAGGGAACACAAACTTAGTTGTTTATTCATTCCTCTTACAACTACTTGATGAGTACCTATTGAGGTCAAAATACTAAGTTATATATTCTAAGAATATAGAGCTATGTGTGGCAGGCTTCTTACCTTCTAGAGATGGTGTAGTAGAAGAAATATTGCACTTAATGACAGGGACCTCAGACCAGATTCTAGCTCTGTTATGTACCATCTGTTCCAGTTTTGACCAGTATCTCCTTCCCCACACTCTTCCTCTCTTAAGATAAACATTTAATATCAACACTTGGCATATTTCACAAGGAGCTCACAGTTTAAGTCAAAGCAATGAGACAGAGACAGGCTACCCTCCAGATCCCTTCCAACTCTAAATCTATAATCTTATAATCCTCATGAGTGCAAAACCTAAGAGAGGTAGTCAGATATTCAGAGGAAGAGAGAGTATAGGAGTGAATGCAAAGAAAACTTGGGGTTTGGGGTTCATCAAAGCTAACACATCATGTTCATAGGTTTATAATTGTCTAATTACAGGAGCTGGATTTAGAAACAGAGAAATGATGATACAAGGCAACATGAATCACTTTGTGTCCACAAGAAGCTAGAGATGACTTTCTGGATTTAGGTAAGTAGGATAGTGCCAGGAACACTGAAAAAGAGATTAAAGGCCTTTGTTTAGCCATATGGACTTTGATAAATCTGCCTTTTTCTTCTCTGAGTCTGTTACTTTGTCTATAAAACCCTTACAAGGTGAAGGTGTGGATAAATTAGCATAATATAATGAAAATGTATTATAAAACTATGAGGTGCTACCAAGAGCTGATGCAGCAAGACACCAATGAGCATTATAGCACACCTTGTTTTCTGGTGAGAGGTATTGATTGCAGGGCTCTTCACTATGGTCTATTGGCTTATCCAAAACATAAACTCTTCACACCTGATTCCCAGTGTTCTCAGGATGTTGTTAATAGACAAGATGAAACTCCAAACGCCTAAACAAGGTGCCCTTCTTTGGTTTCAAAGCCTATCACATTTCATTGTGAAGGAAGGGTTCTAAATTCAGGTGAGGGGAAACCAAATCTTTTCTACATTCAGATTATCACTTGGATTCCATTTGGCTTCAAGATCTTGTCCCCTGTGTTTTAATCACTGTAACTCCTTGCGTTATTTTTAAAGTAGCTGAAAGTCCTAGTAAGATGGCATAGGCCTGCATTCAAGGCTGCCCTCTGAGTAAAGCAACTGCCTCATGGTCCAGGGCATTGAGCCAGAGGCCTTGAGCCAAACATGCAACATTCCATCTGTTATACTGACAAAAGGCAAATGACCCTCAAATCTCAAGAGAATAGCTCAAGATTCAGAAATGAGGTTTCACATCTCATGAAACAGATAGGCCATAAAGGACTTAAATGACTAGAGAAGAAATATTCTAGTCACTAATCTATTAACTCTACCATAAAAATCTGGTTAGATAGTTTCCACTATGTACCTATATGTGTGTGTGTGTGTGTATACATATATATATATATATAAGCTTTAAAAATATATGTATATATGTTACATATCATATATATATATATATATATATTTTTTTTTTAGAGTAGCAGGATCCAAGTTAGAATTATCAATCCCATCACTTTTTCCCTAAATTTAGGCACTCTCCATGGGACCTCACCATCTCCTAACATACTCTCTCTCTCTGTGTGTGTGTGTGTGTCTGTCTGTCTTTCTCTGTGTCTCTCTGTCTCTTTGTGTGTCTCTCTGTCTCTCTATCTCTTTCTGTGTGTGTCTCTCTTTTCTCTCCCCCTCTCTCTCTTTGTGTGTGAGTATATATATATATATATATATATACATATATATATATATATATATATGCAAGCACACCTTGTTTAATATTAACACTTGCCATGCTTTACTAAGGGGCTTATAGTTAAAGTCAAAGCAGGGAGCCAGGCAGACATGCCCTTAGATTCTCATAGGGTGATAATGATGATGACTGCCATAAAACAGTAAAGAATTCCATTGCTTCTAACTAATATGTTTGAGAAGAGATGATGCTTAAAAGATGGATTCTCAGCATAGTGCTAATCAAGCTGCCAAACATAGTCCTAATACCTTCCCCTGAGCCAGACATTCCAACCATGGTATCCTCAAATGCCCCCACGAAATTGGCAGTTGTGTCAATGTCCAAGGAAATGGCATTGAACTGGGACTGCCAATGATGTAAGGCAGGAAACTGATGGAAGTAGGATGTTCAGACCAGATTTCTGACCTATTTAGAAAATACGGGCATGAGACTGACCAGACTCCTGGTATAACAGAGGATCAGAATTGGAGAAATGAAGAGATAGAGCCCTGGTGGTCTGCATCTGATCTATCTAATCCTGGCTTCACTACTAACTTTTCAACCATGTAGAAATTCTTCCCCCAGGTATTTTTAAATGCCTACAAGCCCCCCCCCTAAGGCTTATCTGCAGTCTTCCTCTTTTTATGAAGAAAGCAAAAATATAAAATAAAATTAAAAAGTCAAGAAAGAGACATGTAGAGATTCTACAACTAAAGTTCAGTTCAAATGGCATCTTTTGTTTTCAATAATCTCCAAGTCTATACAGTTTTAGTAAAGACAAGTAATTTGGCTATTTTGTTGAAGAATCAGGGGACTCCTGGATTTCTAGAAAGCATTGTAGAAATGTCTCTTCTTGTGGAAAAGATGCAGATATGCTGACTAGGCAATCATATAGATGGGTGTCTTCAGAGCTAGTTCAATTGATAGACACAAAGAATAATGATTTTTGGTTCAATGGCAATTGGGGAAAAGGTATAGGAAAATATAGTCCAGGATTTAGAATTCAACCTTGTGCTTTATGATATTGTTATCGATCATTTACATCAATGGTATCAAAGTAAAATACAAAATGACCTCTATAAGATCTTAGCAAGGCACATTGGTGTAGAAAACCACATCTTAACATTATTTATGTTATGCTGTATTTTTATTTATGATCAACTATTTTTAATTTTTTTTTAATCTTTTGAAAACTTTTGAATCTTTTGTGAACTGGATGAGGGAGTAGCATGTAGCAAGCCATGTCAACTTTGATAAAGGCAGAAATTACATGTTTATCACATTTTCAAGTGATTCACAAAGATGAGAGGAAAAATAAATACTTTGGATAATTGAATCAGGATCCAGGAAGATTTCAACATTATATTATTGGGCCAAATCTTATAAGGAGAAATTTAATGAGAATAAACAGAAAGTACAATAATTAAGGTTCTTAAAAAAAAAGGGTCATCTGGGTAGCTCAGTGGATTGAGAGCCAGACCTAGAGACAGGAGGTCCTAGGTTCAAATCAGGTCTCAGACACTTCCTAGTTGTGTGACCCTGGGTAAGTCACTTAACCCCCATTGCCTAGCCCTTACTGCTCTTCTGCCTTGGAGCCAATACATAGTATTTACTCCAAAGGGAAGGTAAGGGTTCTTAAAAAAATGACAACAACAACAACAAAAAAAACTTCACAAGTTCAAGATGTAGAATGTATGACCAGACAGCAAGTCATCTGAAAAGAAAAAAAAATCTGGAGGTTTTAGTGCATTTCAAACTTAATATGAGTTGACTGTCTATTATTGTAGCCAAGAAAGTTAATGCAATCAGCTTTCTTTAAAAGAAACATAACATACAGAACTAAGGAAAATGAAATACTATTACATTCTATATTCCAAGACAACATATGAAAAGTTTCAATTAGTTCTGCGTGCCAAAGCTTGGTTAGGGACAATGTTAAGCAGCTAGATAACATTTCAAAGAGGGCAACCAAAATGGTAGAAATTGCTTCAGACCCATGTGAAATGAGGATCATTTGAAAGAACTAGTAATTTTTAGTCTGAGAAGACTTAGAATGGATGTGAGAAGTCTATTCAAATATGTGAAGAGCTTTCAAGTAGAGTAGGGACTAGATTTTCTCTGCCTGGCCTTCAAAGGTGGAATAAGGTAGAACCTATGGGGTGGGGAGTGGAAGAGTTACCAAGAAAAACTTAACTAAATCAATCTAAAAATGAAATGGATATAGTATGGGCTCCACTATGGTAAATGTTTCTAAGTATGGCCACTTTTCAAATATGTTGTGGAGGAGATTCACTTTAGGCAGGGATTAAATTTGATTGCTGCTGATTATTTTGTCATTTCTTCAGATCCTGGAATAATCCGAAGCCCTGCCTCACATAGATCTTCCAGAATTTATCATTGCAACTAAGGATTGACTAAGAGACCTTTTCATGATTTCTTAGGTACCTTAAGTGAGAAATAATCATCTTTAGCCTAATGCTTAAGCTGAGATATATTAATTCCTTTAGAATTCTCTAAAATTAATTCCTCTAGAAACTTCCTACACAAAAAAATCACTGTCTAGAATTTATATATTTAACATGATCTGGAATTTAATTATTTAAAATTATGTAGATAAATTTTTATACATATGTTAAATACATCATTCTATTTAATATATATAAACAAGTATGTTATTTTCATTTTCAAAAATGGTAGTTACAAAGCTCTTTATACTTTATTTACTTGAATATTAAAAATAAATTGCAAGTGTAAACTATTTCTACATTTAACAACCAGACAAAAGAATAGGAACATTATTCACTCAAAAAGCATGAATATCTAAAAATAGCAATTCTAAAAACTGGTTAATGGTTTAAATGGCACAATCGAACAAGACATAATTAGGGATAACTGTTTCCTTCCTCTAGTTTTAGAGTTACCATGAACCATTGGCACAGAGGGGAAAGGGGGGTGATTTAGGTTGTATGTGTAGCATTTTTATTGTGACCAATTAAATAAGCCATCTTTGTATAAACTGGTGTTACAGACTATATTCTTGTGGTCTCTAAGGCTACATTGCAGAGTATCTGGTTCATTACAAATGGAGTTTTCAAGTATTAAATTTCCATTTCAAAATTCCCCTACATGCCTCTTGAAGATTATTCACAATTATAAAACCATAAAGAATTGGGGAAAAAAAGCATTAACTTTTCAATGAGTCTAGGAATGTAACAGGTGTTGTTAATACCTCACAGAAGCTGACTGGGAGACATTGTTCAGCAGGACAGAGGAGAAGGTGGGAAATGTAAGTGAGTATCCATTTGTCAATATCCTTGAGTTTCCTTTTCTCTTTGGAATGATTCCTAGTCTAGGATTGCATGTCCTTCATTACATGTCCCTGTCTGCAATTTCATGCCATTCTTTCCATGAATCTAAAAGAGAAGGTGATTGGGAGATTGGGAGTGCTTGCTGGGGAAGAAATAGCAGCTATTAACTGCTTATGACTACAGTTGTTATCGTTCAGTCATTTCAGTCATGGTTGACTCTTTGGGACCACACTTGGGTTTTTCTTGGCAAAGATACTGGAGTGGTTTGCCATTTTCTTCTGCAGCTCATTTTACATATGAAAGTAACCGGGTTAATTGACATGCCCAGGGCCATATAGTATCTGAGGCTAGATTTGAACTCATGAAGATGAGACTCCTAGCTGTCCTCTTCCCTGCTCTCATTTGGCTATATACTTTATTTTCTTGAATATTAGAAACAAATCACAAAAATTACATATAAAAACCTTGCAGCAAATATTAAGCTGGGATAAATCCTGGAAAGCAGTGAAATTCATGGCAGAGATGCAAATTCAAAGACCTGGCATAGTAGAGAACCAGGCAAATGGGACCAGGCATTAATGGATAGTAGGCCAGAACTAGGCCAAAGTAAATTTTTAAAAATTAGTTTTTATTGATATTTTCTGTTTCTTACATCACCATAATATCCCTTCCCCCCCCTCCTTCCAGATAGTTATCCCAAATGACAAAGTATTTTTAGAGAGGAAAAAAAAAGGCAGGACAAATGATTGATATATGAAGAAATTCCAAAAATATGACTTATGATGGATGAATGTAATGGAATATTACAATGCTATAATGAGTGATATATGTGATTAATAAAGAGCTGTATTAAAAGAACTATATGAACTGATTCAGATGGAAATAAACAGAGCCAAGAAAATAATAAATATGTATAGTAACATCTCATTACATTCATGTACCATAATTTGATTAGTCATTCACCAAATGATGGGCATTTACTTTATCTCAAATTCTTAGCTAACACAAAAAGTGCTGTTATAAATATTTTGAGGATATGGTGGTTGAAGTAGATTGAAAGAAACTGCTACCAAAGAGGAAATAAAGCAGGAGAAAACCATGCCTGGAATTCTTCCCTATTTTCCCCTCCATTTTTTCCCAATTTATTAATGAGCTAAACTCAGGAATTTCCAAAATTATTAAGTCCTTCCCTTCTTTTCTTCTCATCTACCACAAAGGAAATGATTTAGAGAAAAATAGAGTCAATAGGGTGTACCTAGTGGCTCAGAGAATTGAGAGCCAGACCTTAGAGATCCTAGTTTTAGAAGATCCTAGTTTTAAATGTGACCTCAGATATTTCCTAATTATGTGACCCTGGAAAAGTCACTTAACCACCATTATGTAGCCTTTACCTCTATTCTGCCTTGGAACCAATATTCGGTGTTGATTCCAAGGGGGAAAGGTAAGGACTTTTTAAAAAATAGTCAATCAAATAAGGCAGAATTTTAACAGTTCTGTCATTCTAAAGTTACTTTGATAGTTTTGCTTTGCTATTGAAAAACAATTCTTTTACAATGATCTTTATATATTATAAGCCATGCAACTACTCAAAATAATCAGTCAATGAATACTTATTAAGTTCATACTATGTGTCAGGCACTAGCCATGCAAAAAGAGGCAAAAGAGTCCCTGACCTCAAGAAGCTTAGAGTGTAATTGGGTAGATAACATATAAATATATTCAAAGCAAGTGGTATAGAAGAAAAATGGGAAATAATTAAAAGAAAGAAGGAACTAGAATTAAGAGAAGTTGGAAAACGCTTCCTGTAGGAGGAAGAATTTTAGTTGGGACATAAAGGAAACCAAGAAATCTGGGATGCAGAAATAAGACAGGAGAGCATTCCAGGTCTGTAAGACATTCTGAGAAAATCCTTAGTGATAAAGTGTCTTCTTTTTGGAATACCAAGGAGGCCAATGTCACTAATGAAAGAATCTATGTAATGAGTCAAGTGTGAAAAGATTGGAAAAGAAAGAGAGGAATAGGTTATGAAAGTCTTTGAATGCCAAATAGAGTATTTTGTATTTGATCACGGAAGCGATAGGGAACTAATGGAGTTTATTGAGTAAAGGGTAAACATTTTTTGGACCTATGCTTTAGGAAAATTACTTGGGCAGCTAAATGGAGAATGCAGAGTAGGGAGAGAATTGAAACAGGCAGACCCACCAGTAGTCTCTTATAATAGCCTATGCATGAGATAATGAGGACTTCAACAGAGTAGTGCCAGTATCAGAGGAGAGAAGGGAGCATTGAGATGTTGTAAAGGGATAATGGACAGGCCTTGGCAATAGATTGGATATGGAAAGTAAGAAACAAGGAAGCGTCAAGGATAACCCCTACATTGGTGTTGCCATTAACAGTTAAAAGAAAGTTAATAGATAAAATTTTAAGGGGAAAGAGTTTGAGTTCAGTCTTAGATATGTTGAGTTTTAGATGTTTATGAGACATCCAGCTTGAGATGTCTGAAAGGCAGTTAGAAATGTAAATTCGAAGGTCAGCAGAAAAACTGAGGTCAGATGGGTAGATTTGGAAATTACCAGCATAGAGATAGTAATTAAATCCATAAGAGTTGATAAAATCACCAAGGGAAGTAGTACAGAAGGAGAAGAGAGGAGAACCCAGGACAGAACCCTATGGGACACCTATGTTTAGAGGGTGTGATCTAGATGGGGATCCCAGCAAAGGAGACTGAGAAGAAGTCTAATGAATAGGAGGAGAGTCAGGAGAGAGTGATCCTGAAAATATGAAGAGAAGAAAGTATTAAGGAGGAGAGAGAGTTATCTGCAGAGTTAAAGACTTCAAATGAGAATTGATGAAAAAATCTTTGGATTTGGCAGTAAGAGATTGTGGTAAATTTGAGAAATATTATTTTTGGTGGAGTAATAAGGTCAGAAGACGGAATGGCATTGTATTAAGCACTTAGAATATTATGTTATCTTCAAAACAACTCTACAAAGTAGGTGTTAGCATTATCTCAATTTTATATTTGAGGAAGTTGAGGTAAACAGGGGTTAAGTGATTTGCTAAGGTCACACAGCTAATTAATATCTGAAGCTGTATTTAAAATCAGGTCTGCCTGACTCCAGGCTTAGAACTTAGATTGGATCTCAAAGGAAAGCATCACATAGGACAGAGACCTCTGAATAGTTTTAGAGGGATTTTGTGGAGTTGTGGAGCTTGGCTTTTACAGATTTCTATTTCACTGTGGCAATAGCTGTGCCATACCCATTTGTGGACATTATATAGTCCATCTTTATACAAGGCTTAATAGCCTTGTTCAGACAATAATGGCTACTGAGATCAATAAATTCCCAGTGAAATCTCCAAGTTAGTAATCGAGAAAACCTGCCTTTATGGGATTCTTCCATTGATGAATATTTGAATATTACAATTAGAGCTATGTTTCATATTACAAACTTGTTTAATTTATCTACTCGTTACATTGTTATTTGTGAAGCAATATGTGCTAGATTTTCACATCTTCCTTTAGGCTAGCCTATACATTTCTAGGTTTATTGATTTAAATGTTGAATGTCTATAGAAACATACTGATACACTCTAGTTGTAAGTGTTAACAAATCACTAAAATTTGAATGTTTTTGGCAGTCCTCTAAGGGTACAAGCTGCAGAGATAATGCCGACACACATTGTTCAGAGAATTTCAGCAGGAGTGAATGAAATTGTAAGTCTGGTCCCTTTCTTTTGTGCCTCAAGAAATACCATGGGGTTATGGATGAAGAATGACATCAGAATCAGGGAGCAGAAAGTTCAAACTCTGCCTTGGACATACTGGCTCTGGGACCCTGGTCTATTCATTCTGTCTTTCCTCATGGCTATTCTCTCTTCTCTAGATTTTTATGAAACTACTCTGTTGGTTTTCCTCCTTTGTCTGTACTTTACCACCATGACTCAGTTGCCCACTCCTGTGGTCTCCTTCTCCCATTGATGAGTTCTTTTTGGAACTTCCATGCAGGGGAGGGCCCAATGATATGGGCATGACTCTTCCCTCCCCTCCCACTTTTTTCATCTCCCTTATGTATTGTCTTTCTCCATTAGGACATAAACTCCACAAGAGCAGGCACTGACTACCTTTCTATTCATCTTTATCCCCGATGCTTAGCATATTGCCTAGAACATAATAAGAGCTATTCTTTCTTCTCATTCTTCCTTGTTCTTTACCTATATCACCCCCTTTAACTATATATTGTTCTATATTGTATCATAAGTGAGCTTGGACCATCTGGGTATAATTATCATCTTTATACAAATGATTACAATTCTCCATATGAAATATTTTCTCTCCCATATTCTGCTCACACATCTCCAACTTCCTCTTGGACATCTTGAACTAAAAATCCTGTTGGCATCTCAAACTCAAGATGTCTAAAACAGATTTCATTTCCATTCATCCTTCCAAATTTCCCTGTTATTGCTGAGGGTACAATCCTCTTCCCAGTCTTTTAGGCTTGTAAACTGATTGTCAACCTCAACTCTTCACTTTCTTATATCCAAACAGTTGCCAAGTTCTGCAGGTTCTGGCAATGTGGAATGCATCCTGTTCCCTTCACTTATGTAGCCACAACCCAGTTGAGGTCCTCCTGACCTAGCTCCTGGATTATATTACATTGGTTGCCTTGGTTCAAATCCCTTTCTACTTGACTGTCCATTAGGAGGAATGGAATAATCATTTGTATAGTGTCAAACACTATGCTAAGTGTTTTACATATGTTATTATTCCCATTTTATAGTTGAGGAAACTGAGGCAGACAGAGTTAAATGACTTGCCCCTGGTCATTCAGCTAGTAATTATCTGAAGTTAAATTTGAACTCAAGTCTTCTTGACTCTAGTTTTAGTGCTCTGTCCACCTGATAATGTGAAAATCTAACCATGTCATCTCTCTGCTCAGTGAGCATAAGCAGCTCCCTGTTACCTGTAGGATACAGTATAAAAGCCCTTTTGTTGGGCATTTAAAGTTCTTCCTAAAGTGTTCCCTCCTAACTTTCTAGTCTTCTTCTACCTTGCCCTCCTTCATACACCTTATGATCAAACTACATTGGCCTATATAAAATTTCTCAAACATAGTGTCAGCTAGGTGGCACAGTGGATAGAGTACAAGGCCTAGAAATGAGAGCTTCTGGGTTCAAATCTTGCCTCAGGCATTGTCTAGCTGTATAATCCTGGGCAAGTCACTTAACCCCAATTATCTAGCCCTTCCTGCTCTTCTGCCTTGGGACCAATACTTATACTCAGTTTTAAGACTGAAGGTATGGGTATGAGTATAAAAATAGTAATAATAGCAGGAGCAATAACAATAATAAAAGTCCTCAAAGACAACACTTTATCACACATCTCTGTGTCTTTTCACTAGCTATCCTTCATGTCCTGAATGCTCTGTCCCATAGCCTCCACCCCTTAGTATCTCTGGCTTCCTTCAAGAGCCTTCTCTAAGTCCACATTCTGTAGGACACCTTTCCAGGTCCCCTGAACTGCCAAAAGCTTTCAGATTACCTTTCATCTCCACTGTCTATGCCTTGCATGCATGTAGTTACTTACCTGTTGTTTCCCACATTAGAGCAAAGGTGTTCAACCAGTGACAGTCTTTTGTTTGTTCCTTTTTGTTTCATTTTGGTTTTTCTTTGTTTGTCCGGGGCCTTGCGCAGTTCCTGGCACATAGCATGTGCTTAATAAATCCTTGTTGACCAACTGACTGATATAAGCTTTCAGTAGTCCAGGTAGCGCCAAGATTTTAAGTTGCAGACAGACATCTTCATTGGGAGACAAGGTTTCCCCACTGGAAACTCCCAATGAGAAAAAATCCAAGTTCCTTAACAGCAACAAATCCCCCAGGAGCTTTTAAGCTCCTTGAAAGCAGGCACTTTTTTCTATTTGTATTTGCATCCCTAGCACCTAAATGACTGCCAGACATTCAAATCATTTATCTATGAATAAAAATAAATATTTCTTGAACTGAACTGCTTTATTGCCATGACCAATGGTTGAATCTTTTACTTATGGCCACAAAACCAATCAAGATGGAGATGGTTGATTGTCAGTTCAGGTTGGGCCAGTCGTTTCAGAGTATGTGGTGTATTAAAATCTGTAGAAAACTTTGATTCCTTACTTACTTTAGTTAGGAATAGATGAGTGTCTTTACATCCTATTCTATGCACCATTTTAGGCATATTCATACATTAATATATCATTAAATATTGTTGAGCATCATAGAACTTTTTTTAAATCTCAAACGTAAGCAGTTTTTTTTCATCCTTTTTTAGTTCATCATTAACATGATTCCTAAAGAGAATCTAGTAAAGATGTAAACAGCAGGGAAAATATGTGTATTTCTTATATGTGCATATATGTGCACCTAGGTGTATAAGCATACACATACATGTGATGGCATATACATGTGCACATTGTATGTTTGTATGATATATGTTTATATAAGGATACATGTGTAAATAGACACATATAAACATGTGTGTATACACAATATCAAAAACAAAATTCAGTTAACATAAATGGCAAAGCAGCAAGGAACTGAAACAGAGTGAGAATGCTAAAAGAAGTTCTTTTCAAGTTCATGAAGAAGAGTAGCATTTCATTTCAATGCAAAAAGGAGAAAAATGGACAGTTTTCATTCCTGAGCAGATGGTTAAAAAACCTGACAGAAACTGGACAAACCTGGAATACAAGAACATTCCAAGTAACTTTGGTCTAGGCAACAATTTGGGCATCAGAACATCCAAAACTTTCCATTCTGGTGGCATCATCTTCTCCCTGTCACTGCTCCAGCTTTATTAATTTAGCATACAAGTTTTTTTTAAAATAATTATCCACATGCTATCCATGTCTAATTACTTTCAATTTATTAAAAGGAAAGATGGAGAGACAGAAATGGACTACGAATGCCATAATTCATTACTGCAGCTCTTAGTAATGTTACAAGCTGCAAGAATTTTACTTTTATAAGACTAGGTTTAGAGACTTATGATTTCACAGTATAATGATCTCCCAGGTGAGGAGATTCCCTTTGCCAAAGCAGTTCAGCATTGTCTCAGCAATTCACAGTCTTAAAGAGTTCCTTAATTCACCAAAAGGTGAAGTGACTTATTCAGGGTTATACAGACAACTTGGAGTAAAGACAAGTCTTGATGTCTTTCTCACTTTGAGGGCCTCTTTCTATCCACCAACTGTGCGCACTTTCCCTTACAGACTAGTAATAACAAAATGCCCTAAAGGATTGATACTGGAATTTTAAAACCATGGTAAAACCTAGCCCCCACTCTAGTTAATGATATTCTAATGTGTGCTTGTGTAAACAGAAATAGGAATGTCCATGAATACTGTTAATGCCACCAAAATGCCTCTGAAAAGTTTTAGCATATTTCTGCTTTAAGTGTGGAATATGGGGGGGGGGGGAGCAGAGGGGAGAAACACGATATAATATTAAACATCAACTCTGTAACTGGCTCAGGGCCCAAAAAAGCAACATTAAACCTCTTGGTTTCAAATACAATCTTAGCCACAATGTTTTGCCATGGTGGGAAGAGGATGGAAACACGATTTCACATGTTCCTACTGCTGTGAAAAATACTTTCTGATAAAAAAAACATTAGGTATAAAATTAAGCAATGATACAAAACCAAGTGGAGTATCTGTTTTTCACTCATAAAATTTGAAAGATAAAAATTCACCATAGATGGAAATTTTCCCTTCATCAATTAGATAACTTTACTAAAAAGTGGTTATAGTATGAGCATAATATAGCTGATAAGAAAAGTGGAACACAGAATTTTTTTTTCTAAAATCACTCAAAAAATTATCAAATTAAAAAATTGCTCATAAACCTCTTAAATATTATAAGTAAATATTAATATTTTCAAAAAAGATTGTGTTACATATAATCCTGACTTTTACCTTTGTGCAAATCATTTCAAAGCATTTTATTTCTATTTTTATTTTTGCTAGTTTATATAAAAAGTTTAAAATTTTTAATAAGGGAATATATGGAGTTCTTTGGCTTTAAAAGCATATATGTATGTACATATACACACAATTTACCAGAGGAAAGGAAAAAGAATTACAAACGCTGAGAGGATTCTTAACTTCATCACTGGAAGGAATTCCCCCCACAAATGAAATCATGGAACTGTTGAAATATGTATTAATAAAATCAGTTTTGATTTTTTAAATTGGCATAAATTAAAAAGCAACATTTGACAGGCATTCAAGTAAATCTGATAAATCTCATAATGAAAACCTCTTATTATGGTGTTAATTTAATTCAATCTAGGTAAGATTGCTTCTGATACTCTCACGCTTCTTTGAAGAAAACTTCAGAAATTATTCAAGAAAACGTTAGCGCTTCCACAGCAAGAGTTGAGCCCCTCTCGGTGCTATTGCCCCTTTCTACACCTCTCATTCAAAATGGGCTCAAACTCCTGAACTGCTTTCTTCTGCTGCATTTGGCAGGTTACAATCATGGTCAAAAGGCGAAAATTACATTTGTTATATTATCCAAGTACAATTTAGATGACTGAGGTTAAAAAAACAGCCTGTCTAAAAGGAGTTTCATCTCCTTTGACCTGTCAGAGTGAGACCAGTGAGCGTGAACTGAGCTTTTGGAAAGCAGTAAAACTACTTTTTTTTTTCATCGTCAGCTTTTCCAGGGGCAAAGAAAGGCTCAGGCAAAATACAGAGTCATGCATGACAACCAACTGCAAACAACTGTGAAAGGGACTCTGTGGCATCTGAGATGATGGAATTAGATAAAGACAAAAGGATGCAGGAGGTCAGAGGGATAGCCTCTTTCAGTAAGACAGTCACTCCTATTCACGGTCGAAGTAAATGTTCTTGTGAGAATGAGGAGCCAATCAATATTTTTATGTTCAATATTCAGCTCAGGGTCAGACAAAGGCTCTCTTATTTCTGCAGCATTAGTCACAGATGTTAGCTGAATTATCTTTGTTACTCAAACAATGCTTCACAGAGGAATGTCTCACATATAGAGCTTATACATGTGCAGCTACAAATTTTGACCACTGTCACTTAAGTTATTAGAATAGTTCTACTTTTTTATCTAAGTGCATTTTGGCCACCTCTTATTTAGCCCAAAGCCAATGGGCAGATGGAGATGGCAATGTATGACTTGTAGAGTATCTTTTTGAGTCTGGAGGAGAAGATATAACCTGAATGAATTCAAACCTCACACTCTGGGATAATAACATCCACCCACCCATCACCCCTTCAAAAACAAGGGACCAACAGCTTTATGGCATAAACAAGAGCAATTCAGATGATCTCAAACCTTCATAGAAGAGAATTCATAATTCTATGGAACTTACTTGGCTTCAATAAGAGACGATTCCCCACAGGGAAAACCTTACTCCTGGCATGGATGTCTCTCATAACTATGGAAACACTGAAGTGTCTACAAACTTGCAAAACCCAGACGTACAATTAAACATGTGGTTAATAATTTCATACAAAAGTATCTGCACATATATATTCCTACCTATATATAATCCTTAGTGCCTTTAAGGATTCGTGTAACATAAATAAAGGAACTGTAGCCAAGTGGAAAAAAAAAAGGACAAATGAATAATTCATGAAGCAAGGCTTTCTGACATACCCGGCTGCTTTGGGCTGTCTAAAAATAGATCAGTTAAGGGTAACATGCAATAATTTGCTTCTGAAGACTGTTAAAAGAATATTTTTACTTGAATTTTTCTCCATATACTTATTCACCAGTGAACTCCTAGTCCCATATAAATACCAAGAGATCTTCAGATTGTTTTAGAGGAGAGAGGGAATTATGGAAAGTATATATGCAGAGTTGACTTGCAATGACTTTTCTCCCTGTTGCCTTATTAGCATGTAGCTAGAAGGCATGGCATGCATCTTTGCTTCAGTGTGTTCTATGTAAATAATTGGAGAAAACCTGTGTTTACTAATAGATTTAAAATAATCTTTAGAGTAACGTATTTTTTTAGGCAGTATATTTTATGAGAAATGTTCAATTGGGGGCAAAACCATTTTCCATCAATTTGAGACTCTCCCTCTCTCTCTCTCTCTCTACATATTTTTAATCCATGGCATATTAAGCAAGTGTAAAGATTTGTTTTAGAATAACAAAGCAAAAAAAAAAAAACCAACAACAACAACAACAAGGTAATAATGAGGATAGAACATCCGGGAAAGGACAAATCCCCCTCTACTCTAGTCTTAACTGTGACCAGCACTTTAGAAAGAATATCTGTCCTTGAATCAATTTATCAGAGTTGCATATTCAGAAAGTTATGTTGTCTAACTATACCTTGGTTTATGAACAAGAAAGCAGTTTTCACCCTGTGCTCCAATCAACCTATACAATAAAGAAATTTCTGGAAAGGCTAGAGTTTATTTTTAGATGATGAAATATATAAAAAAAGAAGAAAACATTTAAAAACATATTCCTGCATAAAGAATTTTTCATTCTTCACCAAAAATTGTTATTTTTAATCTCTTTCTTAGTATGTTGGACATGTTAAGCATAATAATACTGAAATAAGAATCAATTTAGACTTGGTTTTTTAAAAAGAGTCCCTGTGTTCACACTATGTCAACACTGCCTTTCTTATATAATTAGGCTTTTTATTTATGATATAGATTTATTTTTAGATTGTCAGCTGAGTCTGAAAAATATTTCAACATGAAATAATGTAAAAAATAATGTAAAAATAATTCTACAGCATAATATGGCCTCAGAAAAACAAGCAGAATATATTTACTTTAAAGAGGAAAACAAATCATTTATTATAAACTGAATCTAATGAAATGTTTCTACATTCTAGAAGTATAAAGTGACTGTACACTTAAAATGGCCTAATCACATTTTAATGATATCTGGTTATAAGAATCTTCACCTATATTTCACTTTTAATATGATAATTTATGTTAGAAATTAGCATAATCCACATAATTTTCATCACTACCAAGAAATGTCATCTTTATAAAAACACCCCAACTCAAATGGGGTAGCCCCCCGGACACACAGTGGCTGAGCTGTCATTCCTCATTACTTTCAATAACACAATTATTTCACTGACCTACTTTTCCCGTGACCATTAACCTCTTGTTGGCAAAAATAAAAGCAAAATTTAGAGTTTGTTTCTTTGAACTAGTTACCCTCTTTCTTGAAAAGGATCTTTAATGTCTTAATTAGCTAAAAGCTCATTTTCTATTTATACTCATGGTAAACCAGTTAGGATTGCAAGTTTCCCCAAAATAGTGAGAATACATAACTCATCCAATCTCTTTCAGACTGTGTTTGTTAGATCTTTAAATCTGTGAATAATAAAATAGAAATTACAAATCAAAACAGCAAAAAGTTTATTTTTTAATAATAATTCCAATTCTGTGTTTCAAAAAAGTTAAATTAAAATGAATTCCCTTGAATTTAGTTTTTCTAATAAAGAACTTTAAAAGTTGTTCCCTCTATTTTTGGTTATTATCTTCTAATTAACTAAATTTATAAATGCAAAGAAAAGTTCACTTAATCCATTTTAAATTCATATCTGACAGAAAAGATTTATGTAACTGCTTCTGCCCACCATGCCGATGGGTTCGTTGAGGTCCTCTTTACACTTGTCTTTGAGAAAATGGCAAGATGTGACATGGTGTGTTAACTTGGTCTCCCCACCAGCCATATTACTGAATTGGAACTTGCCGACAGCTAATGACCTTACACTTTTCCTCAGAAATTTGCTTTGGTATTTTGGATTTCCACTAGTTTATGGATTTTTTTTAAAAAGGCAACTCTGATTAAATATAAGCAGAACAGCTACAAACTTGTCACATCAAATAAGTAAATCCTAAAACCCAAAAAGTTCTACTGAACCCTAAAGGCTGGCAATCAGACCCCACATAGCACCAAAGCCTATCTGAATCATTGAAGGCTAATAGAACTTTGCAGGCCAGACTCCTTGGTTCTCTAATCCTTTCCCCTCTTCTTGCCTTTGGTGACTTTCCATAGAGAAGAGTGTAATAATCTTGAGGGGCTCCAGCTCAAGATTTTCTTGAGTGTGTTTTAACTTGTATTTCCAGAGCTTAGTGTAGTACCTGGAATATAGTTAAGTATTTACTAAATGGTTTTCCTATCTACGTGAAGTATGTCTACTAGCTATGATGAGAGGCTAATTTTGAGAAAGCTTCTTTTAGGAGGTCAGGGCATTGACTAGTTCAGAAGACAAAAATGTCAAGGTGCCTTCTGCTATTATCCCTCCCATAACGTGGAAGCTAAAAGTCCAAATGGTAATAGACAAAATTGGAAGCACATACAAAACAGTTTAACTGGGACTACTGAATTGTTGACAAGAAAGGATATAACAAGGACTACACAACCCAAATATGTCAATTAAAATAAAAGTCAAAGGAGCAAATTGAACTGAGCAAATGCAACGAACTAGTAAGAACATAAATCTGGAGAAAAAAATAAACCTTAAATGGATACTGCAGAATTAATTATAACCCTTTCAACTACTCCTGAAGAACTTGTGGGTCTTCAGTTATTTTGCCCAGGCAAAATTAATCTACCATTGAGGGCATATTCCTGACTGAGGACTTTGAGATCTGAAAGTAGAGAACAGCAGCTTCAAAAAACAAGGAAGTTCTCTTGTGGACATTGGTGACCAGCCATAATTCCCTATGGCTAGAGCATATATAGAATGTAGAGTATAGGAATCAAAATAAAAGAGAATAAATTGTTTTTATTAATTGATTGATAGTGGTGGAATGAGAAATGAGAGATAGCAATCAGGTAGTAAAGGTAATTGAGCAACTGGGTTTATGGATCTTTAATTAGCTTCCACTTAAGTCAGGAAAGTTAGATGTAGCTAGGTCCTACATCTAAACTCAGGCTGGGGCCGAACTAACAACCCAGAACCGAATCTGTCACAAGTGTGGAACAACCATTGAAAATTTTAATATAAATTAAGTCATAATTGAAATATTCCAAATAGCCTTCCTTCCTGATGCCCAAATCCCAAGGCCTCATTACTTATACACATGCTATCTTTTATTGGTATAATACCACAATATGTGGGATAGACTAGGCATATTTAGAAAAAGATTTTTTTTCCTTGAGAACTACTGACACTTTCTTCTTTTTTTTTTAAAGCTCTGAGAGTCACATTCTTTTTTATGTATTTATTATTTTAAATATACCCTCACCTTCTGTCTTGGTTTCAAGGCAGAAGAGTGGTAAGGGCTAGGCAATAGGGGTTAAGTGACTTGCCCAGGGTTACATAGCTAGGAAGTGTCTGAGACCATATTTGAACTTCCATCTCTGGGCCTGACTCTCAATCCACTGAGCTACCTAACTGCCCCTTTGATAGTCACATTCTTAAAACATTAATGAAGTTTATATTCTCAAGATTTTGACATTTCAACATCTCTCTATGCTTCTCCTTAATCCCCCACAAAATCCAAAAAATGAAGCACACACACACACACACACACACACACACACACACATACACACTACCCAAAAACCTGAAAAAGAAAGGATATATGGAAAACTAAGAATGAAATTATCGTCATTGGAAGGAAAAATATCTCTTATTTAGATTACCACCTATTTTTAGTGTGGTGAAGCAGAAAAATTATTGGACCAGAAGTTAGGAAAATGCTAGGTTAAAATCCCACCTGAGACATTTGCTATAGTTATGTGCAAATTATTCAAAACAAGGTAAAATATGTAAATTTGTTGACATACAATAAATCTTACAAATTATTTTCTTTAAAATGATGTTAATATGCAATGTGTCCTCGTTTACAGTATAATCACCTGTTTCATATGATTTGACATTTCTTTCACAAGATCTTGATACCTTCTTTAATTTACCTGGAAGCCACAACTGTCACATTATATAGCATGCACATATATGGTGAAAAGTCCATTTTTTCCAAGTCTGGCCCTGATTATATCCCATAGTTTTTGATGGGACTTAAATCAGCCATTTTTTCCAGGTCAATAAGCATTTTAATGTCCATTTCTTAGATAAATTTCTTAATCTTTAGTAGTACCATTCATTAAGAAGTGATGGTCAGGAAGAGGTACTTCTTTCCCTTTGAGGATGGTGAGTGTGGCCTTATGGGAACAGTTTGACAGTTCTCTCCTAGGGATGATGGCATCATTAATTTGATCAGTATTAGAATTAGAATTGGTATGTGGTAAGGGTAGGGCAGCTAAGTGATACAGTGGATAGAGTGCTGAACTTATAGTCAGGATGACTCATCTTCTTGAGTTCAAACTCAACCTCAGAACTTTATTAGCTATGTTGCCCTGGGCAAGTCATTTAATCCTATTTACCTCAGTTTTCTCATCTCTAAAATGAGCTAGGGAAGAAATTGGCAAATCACTCCAGAATCTTTGCCAAGAAAACCCTAAATGGAATCGTGAAGAGTCAGACATGACTGAAAAAGGACTAAAAAACAACAAAAGTTTTGGGGATAGAGTAAATAGAATAAAAGAGCTCCAGATATGAAAAATTTGAAATCTCCTTGGCCATGATTTCTTTTCAAGGCAAAGCTACTAGTAAAAGTACTCTTAAGTTGACTCTAGAAGTAAACCATGGCTGCATTCTGCCTGAAATAGTGGGCCAGGGAGAGGAAAGGCTTTCACCAAACAAAAGATGAGAACCCTGAGAGGTGTAAAGATAATTTTAGTGTTGTGACTTAAAATCTAAATTTAATTGGTCGCCAGGGAAAATCCCAAATAATAAAATACCCAAGTCAGCTGGAAATTTATGGTGATTTAATTAATATAGTGGAAAGAAACTAAGAAGAAGGAAGAAGGGGAGTCAAGATGGCGGCTTAGCAAGCAGCAAAAGTTCAGACCTCGTGGAAGACCCTTCCTTACCGATACAGACTGAATGCTCCTAGGGCACTGAAATCCAAGCTGAACAACAGGACAGAAGTGGGGAACCCTCCTTCTGGAATCAAATCAAAAGGTACTCCCCCCAAAAGCCGGAATCTGAGAATACCCAGGGCTAAGGGGAAGGCAGAGGATAGGTCCCAGGACCCCTCCCCCCACAACCCAGAGTGCTGAGCCCGGGCAGCAGCAGCGGGAACCTCTGAGCAGGCAAAGGTGCTGGTTTGGAGGGTCTACCTTGTGAGCAGTGGGCTGGGCTCGGAGCATCCAGCTTGGACAGCAGGGAGGAAGCCAGGGAGAGATGGGCCATGGCTGGGTCCCTCCATCAGGCTCCAGCCTCACCTTTGCCTCAGGGCACAACCAGATCAATCCAGCTGAACCCAATTCAATCAGAACTCCTCAGAGTTCAGGGAGGCGGGCAAAGGCACTTGCAAACAGCAGAGAAGCAGCTGGAGAGAACTGGAGAGAGCCTGGGCGGCCCAGCCTTCCAGGAGTCTTCAGAGCCTCAGAGCTTCATACCACATACAGCCCAACCCACTTGAATTCAATCCAATCAAAAGCCTCCAGAGGACAGGGAAGCTAACATTCCTCCCCTAGAGACTGTACCAAGAGATCTGACAAAGCTCCAAGAGGGGAGACTGACAGCCCCAAAACCAAAACAAAATGAGAGGAGCAAGAGGACAGCCAAATATGGGGAGCAAAGAAAGGGTAAACCTGAGCAAATAACAGAAAAAGAAGAAAGAAATTACAATAGACAACTTCTGCACAAGTAATGAGCAAAGAGTGAATGAAACAGAAGGGGAGGGATAAGCAAAGAAAAAATCAGAAATCCCAGCAAATTGGATACAGGCTTTGGAAGAACTCAAAATTCAATTCAAAACACAGTTAAGAGAGGCTGAAGACAATTGGGGAAAGAACTTAAAAACTAAGATAAGTCATCTAGAAACAGAAAATAGTGTCTTGAAAGCCAAAATCAACCAGCTGGAAAATGAGGCAAAGGAGATGAAAGATGAGGCAAAGCAGATGAAAGATGAGGTGAAGAAGATGAAAGATGACCTCCAAAGAAAATCCGACCAAAAGGAAAAGGACAACCAAAAAACTAAGGATGAAATCCAGTCTTTAAGAACCAGAATACAACAATTAGAATCGAGCGCCTTCACAAGGCAGCAGGACTCTATAAAACAAAACCAAAAGAATGAAAAAATTGAGGAAAATATGAAGCATCTCATTCACAAAACAGAGGATTTAGAAAATCATTCAAGGAGAGACAATTTAAGAATTATTGGCCTACCAGAAGACCATGACAAAAGAAAAAACCTGGACATTATTTTACAGGAAATTATTAAAGAAAACTGCCCTGAAATCCTTGAACAAGAGGGAAAAGTGGAGACTGATAGAGTCCACAGATCAACTCCTGTACTTGATCCCCAACTGACAACACCCAGGAATGTTATAGCCAAATTCAAGAACTATCAAACCAAAGAAAAGATATTACAAGCTGCCAAGAAGAAGTCATTCAGATACCAAGGAACCACAGTGAGGATAAATCAGGATCTGGCTGCATCCACACTGAAAAAAAGAAAGGCATGGAATACGATATTCTGGAAAGCAAGGGAACTAGGTCTACAACCAAGAATCAACTACCCAGCAAAACTGACTATATTCTTACAGGGGAAAGTATGCTCATTCAATAAAATAGAAGAATTCCAAGAATTCTTAAAGAAAAGACCAGACCTGAACAGAAAATTTGATGTCCAAGCACAGAACTCAAGAGAATCATCAAAAGGTAATTAAAAAAGATGGGAAAAAAGAAAAACAAAAAAAAATTTTTTAAGAGACTCAATAAGTTAAAATGGTATGTATCCCTATAAGAAAAGAGGTCATTGGTAACTCTTAAAAACTGTTGTTATTACCTGGGCAGCAAAAAGAAGTATACTTAGAGGGAACAGCAACAAACTGTATAGGATGAAAGGACAAGACATAAATAGGTATATAGATATATGCATGCAAAAATACATACACATAAGTATGCATATATATATATATATAACTATAGCTTAAAAATAGGTTAATATTAAAAGAAATGGGAAAAGAAACAAATGGGGGTAAATTTATATGTCATAAAGAAGCTCATGGCGGGAGGGGGGAGAACATCAATACACTGGAAGGGTAAAGAGGTCAGAGACAGGAAATACTCAACTTTTACGTGATTTGAAAGTGACTCAAAGAGGGAAAAACAATCCAATCCATTGGGGGGCAGAAAATAGATTTGCACCCTATAGGGAAGTAGAAGGGTAACACTCTGGTGGGGAGGGAAGCAGTACAAGAGAGGGAGGGAGCGGGGGAGTTAATTTTAGAAAGACTATAGGGAAAATAAGGGGGGGGATAAATAGAGAGGGAGTAGAAAGGGAAGTAAAATAAGGGTGGGAACAAGGGGGACTGTTCAAAAGCAAACATTGGTGTAGAAGGAAATAGTGAAAGAAGAAAAGGCAGGGAAAGGAGCAGAAATCAAAATGCTGGGAAATACACAGCTAGTAATCATAACTCTGAATGTGAATGGAATGAAATCACCCATAAAATGTAAGCGAATTACAGAGTGGATTAGAGTCCAAAACCCTACCATATGCTGTCTACAAGAAACACATATAAGAAAGGTAGACACACATAGGTTGAAAGTAAGAGGGTGGAGCCAAATCTATTGGGCATCAACTTTCAAAAATAAGGCAGGAGTTGCAATCATGATATCTGACAAAGCTAAAGTAAAAATAAATCTAGTTAAAAGAGATAGGGAAGGTAATTACATCCTGATAAAAGGCAGTATAGACAATGAGGAAATATCTGTACTCAATATGTATGCACCAAATGGCAGAGCATCCAAATTTTTAAAGGAGAAACTAGAGGAGCTCAAGGATGAAATAGATAGAAAAACTATACTAGTGGGAGATCTGAACCTTCCCCTATCCAAACTAGATAAATCAAACAAAAAAATAAATAAGAAAGAGGTAAGAGAAGTGAATGAAATCTTAGAAAAATTAGAGTTAGTAGACATGTGGAGAAAAATAAATAGGGACAAAAAGGAATATACCTTCTTTTCTGCAGCACATGGTACATTCACAAAAATTGACCATGTATTAGGGCATAAAAACATTGCAAACAAGTACAAAAGAGCAGAAATAATAAATGCAACTTTCTCAGATCACAATGCAATGAAAATAATAATTAGTAAGGGAACATGGAGAGGTAAATCAAAAATTAATTGGACATTAAACAATATGATTCTCCAAAACCAGTTAAAGAACAAATCATAGAAACAATTAATAACTTCATTGAAGAAAATGACAATGGTGAGACATCCTTTCAAAACCTATGGGATGCAGCCAAAGCAGGACTCAGGGGGAAATTTATATCCTTGAGTCCATATATAAACAAATTAAGAAGGGCAGAGGTCAATGAATTGGGCATGCAAATTAAAAAGTTAGAAAGCGAACAAATTAAAAATCCTCAGATGAAGACTAAATTAGAGATCCTAAAACTCAAAGGAGAAATTAATAAAATCGAAAGTCAAAGAACTATTGATGTTATAAATAAGACTAGAAGCTGGTACTTTGAAAAAACAAATAAAATAGACAAAGTACTAGTCAGTCTAATTAAAAAAAGGAAAGAAATAAACCAATTTGACAGTATCCAAGGAGATAGGAGACCTCACCTCTAATGAAAAGGAAATTAAGGCAATCATTAAAAACTACTATGCCCAATTATATGGCAACAAATATGGCAATCTAGGTGATATGGATGAATACTTACAAAAATATAAATTGCCTAGACTAAAAGAGGAAGAAATACATTACCTTAACAACTCCATTTCAGAAAAAGAAATTGAACAAGCCATTAAAGAACTCCCTAAGAAAAAATCCCCAGGTCCAAATGGATTCACAAATGAATTCTATCAAACATTGAAAGAACAACTAATCTCAATATTAAACAAACTATTTGACAGAATAGGCCAAGAAGGAGTTCTACCAAATTCATTCTACAACACAAACATGGTACTGATCCCAAAGCCAGGCAGGTCAAAAACAGAGAAAGAAAACTATAGACCAGTCTCCCTAATGAATATAGACACAAAAATCTTAAATAGGATACTAGCAAAAAGACTCCAGCAAGTCATCACAAGGGTCATCCACTATGACCAGGCAGGATTCATACCAGGAATGCAAGGATGATTCAATATTAGGAAAACCATCCACATAATTGACCATATTAACAAGCAAACTGACAAAAATCACATGATTATCTCAATAGATGCAGAAAAAGCCTTTGATAAATTACAACACCCATTCCTATTGAAAACACTAGAAAGTATAGTAATAGAAGGGCCTTTCCTAAAAATAATAAACAGCATATATCTAAAACCATCAGCAGACATTATCTGCAATGGGGATAAACTAGAAGCCTTTCCAATAAGATCAGGAGTAAAACAAGGATGCCCATTATCACCTCTATTATTTCATATTGTACTAGAAACACTAGCAATAGCAATTAGAGAAGAAAAAGAAATTGAAGGTATCAAAATTGGCAATGAAGAGACCAAGATATCACTCTTTGCAGACGATATGATGGTTTACTTAAGGAATCCTAGAGAATCAACCAAAAAGTTACTCGAAATAATCAACAACTTTAGCAAAGTTGCAGGATACAAAATAAACCTGCATAAGTCATCAGCATTTCTATATATTTCCAACACAGCAGCAAGAAATAGAGAGAAATTCCATTTAAAATCACCCTAGACAATGTAAAATACTTAGGTATCTATCTGCCAAAACAAACACAGGAACTATATGAATACAACTATAAAACACTTTCCACACAGCTAAAACTAGATCTAAACAATTGGAAAAACATTGATTGCTCATGGGTAGGATGAGCTAACATAATAAAAATGACAATCCTACCCAAATTAATTTACTTATTTAGTGCCATACCCATTGAACTACCAAAAAATTTCTTTACTGAATTAGAAAAAACCATAACTAAGTTCATTTGGAAGAACAAAAGATAAAGGATATCCAGGGAAATCATGAAAAAAAATGCAAAGGAATGAGGACTTGCAGTCCCAGATCTCAGACTATACTATAAAGCAGTGGTTATCAAAACAATTTGGTACTGGCTAAGAGACAGAAAGGAGGATCAGTGGAATAGACTTGGCATAAATGATCTCAGCAAGACAGTTTATGACAAACCCAAAGATCCCAGCTTTGGGGACAAAAATCCATTATTTAATAAAAACTGCTGGTCAAATTGGAAGAGAGTGTGGGAGAGATTAGGGTTGGATCAACACCTCACACCCTACACCAAGATAAATTCAGAATGGGTGAATGACTTGAACATAAAGAAGGAAACTATAAGTAAATTAGATGAACACAGAATAGTATACCTGTTAGACCTTTGGGAAGGGAAAGGTTTTAAAACCAAGCAAGACTTAGAAAGAGTCACAAAATGTAAAATAAATAATTTTGACTACATCAAATTAAAAAGTTTTTGTACAAACAAAACCAATGTAACTAAAACCAGAAGGGTAGCAACAATTTGGGAAACAATCTTCATAAAAACCTCTGACAAAGGTTTAATTACTCAAATTTACAAAGAGCTAAATCAAGTGTACAAAAAACCAAGCCATTCTCCAATTGATAAATGGGCAAGGGACATGAACAGGCAGTTCTCAGCCAAAGAAATCAAAACTATTAATAAGCACATGAAAAAGTGTTCTACATCTCTTATAATCAGAGAGATGCAAATCAAAACAACTCTGAGGTATCACCTCACAACTAGCAGATTGGCTAACATAACAGCTATGGAAAGTAGTGAATGCTGGAGGGGATGTGGCAAAGTAGGGACACTAATTCATTGCTGGTGGAGTTGTGATTCTGGAGGGCAATTTGGAACTATGCCCAAAGGGCGATAAAAGACTGTCTGCCCTTTCATCCAGCCATAGCACTACTGGGCTTGTACCCCAGAGAGATAATAAGGAAAAAGACTTGTACAAGAATATTCATAGCTACACTCTTTGTGGTGGCCAAAAACTGGAAAATGAGGGGATGCCCATCAATTGGGGAATGGCTGAACAAATTGTGGTATATGTTGGTGATGGAATGCTATTGTGCTAAAAGGAATAATAAAATGGAGGAATTTCATGGAGACTGGAACAACCTCCAGGAAGTGATGCAATGCGAAAGGAGCAGAACCAGGAAAACATTGTACACAGAGACTGATACATTGTGGTACAATCGAAGGTAATGGACTTCTCCATTAGTGGCGATGCAGTGTCCCTGAACAATCTGCAGGGATCTAAAAAACACTATCCACAAGCAGAAGATAAACTGTGGGAGTAAAAATACTGATGAAAAGCAACTGTTTGACTACAGGGGTGGAAGGGATATGACTGAGGAGAGACTCTAAATGAACACTCTAATGCAAATACCAACAACATGGAAATGGGTTTGAATCAAGAACACATGTGATACCCAGTGGAATTGCTTGTCAGATGTGGGAGGGGTGGTGGGAGGAGAGGAGGGAAGAAAAGAAAATGATCTTTGTTTCCAATGAATAATGTTTGGAAATAACCAAATAAAAATTTAAAAAATTAAAAAAAATTAAAAAAAAGAAGAAGGGAGAAGGAAAGGGTGAAGGATTTCTCAAGCTTGGCTTGTATCAGGCGGGAAGATTAGGGGATCTAGAAAGTAAGATTTTTGGAGTGTGAAGGAGGAAGGAATCAGCCTGAACTCCAAAAGAGCTCAGCCAAGATGTCTGAGCCTGAATCAGCTCAAGGGCAAACTCACCGCCAAACTCAGACAAATAGCTGCCACCAAGCCAAGATGTCAGAACACTTAGCATGCTGCCAGACAGAGTCGCCTCTCTGAGGAAAGATGAAGAGAGAGGAAGTGACGTGCCTTATATAGACGGTTTTATACCACTTTCCTGCATCTCATCTGTACCAATGATAGCTAAGCTTGACTTAGGACAGCCCAGTGGTCTGTTCACTGTTTCTGATTTGTCATTTGCTAGCACATGCCCGTGTAATGTGGGTGTGCACATTTCTGGGTGCTAGACCAAGCAAGATGGAGAGAATCTAAAAATCATAATCTCCCTTTATGAGGATTGGGCGGACTAGTCTCCCCAACTGATCACTAAACATAAGCGTCCTGCACCCCCAAAATTTCTAACTGCAAGTGTATACAAAATTTTACCCTCTAAGAGGAAAACTACAATAGTTAGAGATAAGGGGGAAATAGAAGAGAGAGAGAGAGAGAGAGAGAGAGAGAGAGAGAGAGAGAGAGAGAGAGAGAGAGAGAGAGAGACAACAAAATCAATGTTTTTGCTGGGCGCATTGACAAAAGCCAATTAGGGGGCAGTCCCCTTTGTCATAAGAGTGTACATTCAAAATAAATGTTCAATCAACCTTCAGTTCAATCAACCACACCCCAAGGTTCATTTTGGATCTTCCTGTAGTATAAGGGTTTAGGTATCTTTCTACAAACAGTTCATTTTCTGGATTTAGGAGTTAGCAAGCTTCTTCTCTGAAGACCTTTCTCGAACAAAAAATTAAATCTTGGATTTTATGTAAATACAATCCCCCCTGAAGAAGGTGTTGAAAAACACCCAGTTCAACTCAGGATGCAAGGTTTAGTTATGGGGTGTGTGAGTCAATTTAAAAAAAAGACAAAACAAAAACAAAAAAACAAAAGAAAAAATTGAAAGAAAAATTAAACTCTTTTATATTGTATATATCTATGTATATTTTTTAAAAAGAATTCAAAATCAGTATCAAAATATCAAAAATCTATGTATACAAAATTTTGAGTAAACAAGAATAAATTTCTCAAAGGATCTTGTATTAAGGTCCAATTAAGTAATTTCTAATCCCACAAGTCTTTAGGAAAGAATTCAGTAATATTTCACTTACCCATTTGCAGCCAAGGCTACAAGAAGTTGCCATACTATAGGAGAGAAAAAAGGACCAGGTTTTTATTTTGATAGGGAAGTGTCATCCCCTGGTCTGATTTTACCTTCATTCTCAGGGATAGAGGGAGCCAGGATGATAGCCAAGCTTTGGTACTTGTCTGTAAGTATTTTCACAAAGTGTGTGGATACAAGGAAGGCCTACATCTTAACATATGTCAAGTGTCGCAACCTCGAGTCTCACACTGGGTTCAAGTCCTTAATATTGGCTTAGAAGTGCATCATTCCTACATGTTTTGGTTTCTTTCTTTTTTTTTTTGACTTGTGTGTTCTTTTGGCACTGTTTCAGGTTAAATCTGTGTTCCTTTTTTTTTTTCTAGAATCAGACACAAACATTAATCACAGTCCCATAACAATTATCAATAAATGGCAGGTTCCTACAGACTAAAGCTGTTTGGGTATATATTAATATTATAGCAAGTATATATATATATATATATATATATGTATATATATGTATATGCCTATATATATAAATTTAAACATATTACTACAGAAAGAAAAAAATTAATTGTATGTACCTTTAGTACAAGAAATGAGGAAAAAAGGAAAAATCAAATATTCTAATCAAAATAAGATAAAAGCAATAATAAACAAAAATCAGGGAAAAAATCAGGAATTTAATGTGTTCTCAAAAAAACAAAAACAAAAAAAAACAGTATCCACTTGTCAATGGATTATTATCTCCAATGCATGTGATAGGATACAGGCAATCAGTCTCAACAGAAGATGCTCTCTTTACTTGTGAGCAATGAATCCAACAGTCCTCTCCAACCTTTATAGATGTTGGAGTAGTTAACAATATTTGGAATGGCCCTTCCCAGGAAGGCTGAATTGCTCCAGTACGCTGGAAATTCTTAATATACACCTTGTCTCCTGGGTTCAGGTTGTGAAGTGAAAAGTCTAGTGGTCTGGCTTATACTGCAGCTCTGGATTCAATAGTAGTATCTCCCCCCAATAGTGATGTATATGTGGGGGAGAAAAGCTTAGCCTGTATAGGTGGATGTCCAAAAAGCATCTCAAATGGTGAGATGTGTAGGTCTCCTCTAGGCCTGCTTTTAAGATAAAATGAAAGAAGACCTAGTGCTTTATTCCCCTTTCTATAGGTTTACACAAACATAGGGTGATTCATAATAATGGCTACCTAACACAAATCAAGGAAAATTATTAAATGTCTTCTCTGTGCAAAGATTCTACTAAATGCTAGGGATACAAAGAAAGAACAAAAAACAAAAACAAACAATAGCAACAATAACAAAGTTGTTAGACAATATGCTTCAAACAATATTATGCCTCACTTTTTTGGGGGGGAGGGGGGTTAAGTGACTTGCCCAGGGTCATAGGGCTAGGAAGTATCTGAGTCTAGATTTGAACCCAGATCCTCTGGACTCCAAGCCTGGCACCATTGAGCTGCTCCAGCTTCCCTTCTTTTTAGAGGTGGGTGACTACACCTATGGAGCATAGGGCATATAGGATGTCCAAATTTTAGTGCAGGTTTAAGCTTTAATAGCTTCAAAAGTGAAAAGCCTACAGACTGATAAAAATACTACATGAAATTTTAATTCTTGAAATATAATTTACATCTTTAATTTTTTTAGTTTAAAAAAATAAATGTTTCTTTTTAGGTTGAAAGGACAGGGCACCCTGATATCATGCATTGTGTGTGTAACACACAATATTTGTAGAGGACACTTTCTCAGGCTGACAGATTGGAGGAGGAGATCCTCTTGCTTGGCTAACTTGATCACCTAATGTAATATTCCACTAAACTTTTCTCTTGGGGTCATGTCAACACTGTCATGTATTCATCAAAAACCTCCATATCTCAACAATGTTAAGGCTAGGACTAAAATTATAGTCCTTTCAGGGACTGAGCAGTAGTAGCTAATGAGTTTTTACAGAGTTTGAAAATTGACTAGACCAACATAAAGTACATAAAAATGAATTTTAACAAGAAATACCAAAATTTCAAAATTTTAAATAATTAGTATTTAAAATGTTGGTGGGGAGAGGTTTGCCAGTGTGTATATTTTATACTTCTAAAGGTATTAAGCTTAAAATGTCAATGAGGCTCTTGGGATCACATTCATCACACTCATTTGATATAGAGGATAGTTTTGCTAAACTATATTTTTTCTCCTTTTTTTTGTTCTTTGTTACAAAAGAGTAGGGAAGGGGAAAAGATATCTTTGGAAATTGAGGTGATGTGAAATTAAAAAGAAATTTAGAAAAGTTGAAAAATAATGTGAAATACTTCTAGGCAATCTCTAAATTGTATTCTCTCTCTAGATCTTAATATCATTATCCAAATGAAAAGAGAAAATCCCTTTCTCCATCAATGAAATAATTTCTTCATTCCAAATCAGGTTGCTTAATTATGCACAAAACAATCTATAATCAAGGAAATATTCCAGGGATGAGTGATGGGGGGGGTCTTGGGGTTGGGGGGGCAGGGAAACTAATTAATCCTGTGTTTTATTAAGATAATACTATTTGTCTATCCTAATGTTAGAAATATCCATGATTTTACCACTAGCAGTGCCACTCTGCCCTCTAATCCTTCCCAACAGTCTTCCATTTCAAGCCACTAGTCTGGGAGAGTCAATTGGTTTGGTAGCATTAAGTAATTTTGGCCTCCTTTTTTAGACCAGAGAGACATATCCAGCTGATCTGATTTAAATTGTAAATACGTTTGTTTCTATATGTACTTAAAATGACATGATCTAGTGGGCATTTTCTTTAAGGGATATTCTAGCTCCTTATGCAACTCATAATTCTGTAAGTTTCATGTTCTCTTTCGCATATGAAAAAGGCTCGATGTGTGGATTATCCACCCTGATCCTAGACAGCAGTAGTTCTCTTAATATCACAATTATATGCTTGTCAGCAAGAGATAGGTCCTAGACCAGTAATTTTAGTAGAATAGGGAATTCCAAGTAAAACAATTCTGCAAATTCAGTCTTCAGCTTATAGTCTTACTGTCGCCTAGAGCACTGAATGCTTAATAGACGTATCCAGTCTTGCACAATCAGTACAGGTCAGAGGTGGGATTTGAACTCTAAGCTTTCTGTTCTTGAGACAAGGTGTCTAATGCCCATATCACACTACTTTCCCTGCTTGTTATATACTAAATATATTTAAATATATTTGGATTCTTTCTTTAAAACTTGTATATAAAAACTCATTTTCCAATTTAAATCCAATTTAAATTTTTGTTCCATGTTGAAAGTATTACAATAATGATCGTTGTAAAGCACTGTTTCAAATTGTTATAAAATCATTTAGAATATTAAGCCTGAATAAAATATAACTACTTTAGCTAATTAAAGTTAAATTATTCTTATAACCTATGAAAAAAAGAAAAGTTAATATTTGACATTTGATTTTTTAAAAAATTTCTTCTGTGACCCAAATATTTTCTCTGGGTTGCAGAACAGGAAACAATCCAAATGAAATATGCAAGATTAAGTATCTTAAAGGGTTGGATGAAGAATCAGGAAAGATTTTTATTGTTTATTTTTATATCTCTATGGTTACTTCTGTGGATGTATCTATCCCCCTACTAGAATATAAGGTCCTTGAGGACAGGAACATTTTTCATTTTATCTTTATATCTCTGTTTTCCAATTTAGTGCCTGGTATATAGTAGATGATTAAGAAACGATTCATGATTGATTGTCTAATTGAACTGAAGTGAATTGATGATGTTCTGAGAAATTCATAATTGTTTCCTATAAAGTATCTTTTGCTTTACTTGTCCATTTAAATCACTTTATAATATTAAGTATCCTATTTCCTTTTTAACCTTGGGTAATGATGGACTGGGTGCCATGACCTAATTAATCTTCACTGTTAAAATATCTACAAGTTATTATGGACTTGCCTTTTAAAATGAACCTACCTGAAAGCTAGCAAACACTTGCAAACAAAGAGATGAGATTTTTTAAAGCTACAGACATATGATGAATGTCAATGAAATGTTGGTTTTCCAACTCCAAAAGCAGCAACATAATGATATTCTCCTCTCTCTACCCATGATTCAAACTAGTCTATACCACTGCTGCTGAAAATGCTCATTCTGGTCCTAGTGAACCATTTGTCAATATTGTTGTTAAATTCAGCTCTCATATTATTGATTTTAATCAATAAACTAAAAGTTGAACAATCACCACAGAGCCAACAAAGGCCTCATAGAATTTCAAAGTAGCATCTGGCTTGAGAGAGAATATACTGTACAGTGAGGTACAGAGGGGGTACGGTATTGACTCTTCTTCAATACACTGGAGAGAAGGTTTAAGTCCCAGCATTCTATGCAAATGGAACTTTGATCCTCTGTCAGTAGAGCATATCTTTTGATATATTTCTCAAAAATGGTGATCAATAAGACAGGAAAAAAATAAAAATGAGTCATTACCAAAAGACAGTCTATGTTTCCTATTGGTATTAAATTAAATTAAAGGATCTAGAAGATGACTCCTAAGTATGATGTGTGAAAAACCCATGGAAGATTTAAGAGAAATGAGAGACAAGAACCAGTAGATAAGAGCATCACACCTGGCATCAGGAAGACTCATCTTTTTCTGAATTCATATTTGGCTTCAGACACTTACTTGCTATGTGACTTTGGACAAATCTATTAACTATGTTTGCCCTAGTTCCTCATCTGTAAAATAGGTCACAAAGCACTGGACACAACTGAACAAAAACAGAAGCAAAACACACAAAATGAAAAGGAATGGATATTTTGGGATACATACTATGGAGGGAGTAATGACTTGGATGAGATCACAAATATATATAAGAAAAAGGTAATAACTACATCACTTATATCCTAAAAGTGTTAGGTCAAGTTTCATTGCCTCTGTGATACCTTCCTGAGATACATTAGCTCTCCCCTGAATTTTTTAGATAATTATGTTTTCTATCAAAGAACATATCATTTTTAAGATTCTAACTTATCTTGCATCTAGAATTAAATTCTCACTTTATTCATATTGTTTCCTTTTACTGGTTCAAAGATATAATGGAAGACATTATTCCTGGTATACAGAACTAAATCATTACTTGGGTGCGGGAGAAGAGTTTGAAATGAATAAAGCAGAAAGGCTTTGCATGATAGCACCTTAAATCTGAGAAAAATGGATACTAAGAAATGTAATTTTCCTTAAAAGTGAGCAAGAAAAGAGTAATTGGAAAATATCTTATCTATAAATTCCTCTGGGCAACTGATTATATATGGGAGAATATAGGGGATCATTTGCAATAGTTTCTTTTTTGTTTTGTTTTGTTTTTAATCTGAATTGCTCTCAACAAAATAACTTCTTCCCCCTCCCTCAGGAGATCTGCTTAGTGTCCTACACAGACTCTCCATAGAAGAAAAATAACTGTTTAAAATAAAAACTCAATAGGAATGGGAAAATCTTTAAGAAATTTGTTCACTTCTGACCAGGATTTTTGGAACTCAAGTAGGCAGAATTCACAATAACATAAAGGAAAACAAAACAAACAAAACCATAATCTCAATATAAGTAACATTTATAAAATGTAGACTATATTAATTTGTTTTAATATATAGCTAGCTATTATTTTTGTTAAGCGATGAGCAAGAGATTGGGGGAAATGTGACTGTCCATTCTCTCTTCAGAGAGAGGATATTGGCCTAGAATTATATCAAGATTCCTCCATAAAGTTTCTTAGTCCATGAGAAATAGATTTATGTTTCTAGTCACTATCCTTTAACAGGGAAGAAATACTCTCTTATATTCAAAGGCTTGACTGTCTTCCCATCAAATGCACCAGTTAGATAGACAGAAGGATAGATAGATAGATAGATAGATAGATAGATAGATAGATAGATAGATAGATAGATAGATAGATAGATAGACTAAGAGATAAAGTAAATAAATAGTATTCAAAGGCTTGACTGTCTTCCCACCAAATGCACCAGTTAGACACAGACAGAGACAGACAGACAGATAGATAGATAGACAGACAGACAGACAGACAGACAGACAGATAGATAGATAGATAGATAGATAGATAGATAATTAGATAGATAGATAGATAGATAGACAGACAGATAGATAGACAGATAGATAGATAGATAGATAGATAGATAGATAGATAGATAGATAGATAGATAGACTAAGAGATAAAGTAAATAAATAGTATTCAAAGGCTTGACTGTCTTCCCACCAAATGCACCAGTTAGACACAGACAGAGACAGACAGACAGATAGATAGATAGATAGATAGATAGATAGATAGATAGATAGATAGATAGATAGATAGACAGACCAAGAGATAGACAGACCGAGAGATAGATAGACCAAGAGATAGATAGATAAAGTAAATAAATAGTACTTCTCTCAACAAGCCCCTAGTTTAGTGGGAAAGATATAGAAATAAAGTATCTGCAGAACAAATTGGAAATAATCTTAGAAAGGAGGCAAAGCACTGAGAACATATAGTTAGTATTTGTCTGAGGCAGGATTTGACTTGGTCCTCTGACTACAAAGTCCTTGCTCTCTCCATTGTATCTTGGGGCTTTAGGGGACTTCCAAGCAAATAATCTCCATTCAACTTTGACCTGCTTTTTCTGAGTATTTCACAGAAATATCATGTTGGGTTGGAAAGTCCAAATCCCTTGGCCCTTTGTATCATGGATTTATTTGTCAGGTACAGGCCAAAACCCATGGAGGATCCTCTTAGAAAAAAACAAAAAACAAAAAAACACAACATCATGTTAAGGAAACCTACTGTAAGGGTGACCAGTGACCCAGACATTTAGAATTGCCTGAGAGTTCAAGAACATGGAATGACAGGCAACCTAAACTGGTTATAGTGTATTATAAGACAAAGACAGAGATCTCCAGAATGTTCAATGGATCCTATGCCAGATTTATGGGAGAATATGGAACATGTAAAGAATGAGAAGGCATGGATGGGTTATAATCTACACTGCCTAGCACACGGTAAGCACTTAAGACATGCTTGTTGACAGTGATTAGTGATGGAGTCACAAATTTATCAAGGTTTTGTTTGTCTTTAGGTAAATTGCATACATGTATCATGTTCCAGAGGTAGGACTGAAATCGGTGTTTTGAGTGTTTTCTAACTCTTGGGCTAAATCTCTACTCACTATTCCTTTCTTATATAAGCATATATATTTATTATATATGTACTATATATACATATCTTCTTACAAATATAATAAATCTATTGAAATATATTTCTTTCTAAACAGATGACATATAAGAAAGCTCCTTTATATTAGGTGAACCATTAGGAGGATTTAGAAGAGGAAATGGTTGGGTTCATTCTGTACTGCTGAAGGATTTACTGATTATTAATGAGAACCTTGATCTTTTGAAGATGTAAAGAAACACATAACTGTACAGATATATTTATAGGCATAGATCTACATATGTGAGCTAAATATATACATTTACAAATTTTTCTAAACAACAAGATATATACAATCTGGTTAAAGACATAAATAAGGCTAATGATGATAACACAGAAGAGGTATTAGTGAATTCCTTAATCAAAGTCTTCAGTGGTTCTTTTGTAAAGGATAATCACATTTGGCTATAAAAAGGCCCTATACCTTTCATTCTAAACAAAATATTGACCAATATACTTGTAATATACAAATACATTATTTCTTCCTGATATATAAAAGTAACTAAGGATTTTATTAAACACCAATGCACATATAGAGAACAATATAATACCATTTAAAGTAAATGCTAAATGCTGTGGTTTAGGAAACTACTCCCAGAGCTCAGAGGGTAGAAATGTGACCTATACAGTGAGGAATGGGTTAAAGGATGCACGATGATACCATGGAAAAAGTTTTGAACTTTGAGTCTCTAGGTTTGAATAGCAGATGAGTCATTTATTCCCTGTGAGACTTTGGTCAAGTCATTTAACCTCTGTGGGCTTCACTTTTCTCTCTGTAAAATGAGAGAATTAACATGAACAAGATAGAGGGTCTCTTCAAGTTCTTAATCTATATTTTCAAGGAGAGCTTGGAATTTGGTGAATTCATAAGTTTTGGATAATCAGAAGAAGCAGTAACGGGATTTTAACTGAGCTCAAGTCTCATCTATTCTACTCATTTTTCATATGACATGACCAAGGCACTTAACTTAACATGGGGCTCAATTTCCACATCTTTAAAATGATTTCATCTTTAAGATCAATAACTTTAGGGCAGCTGGGTAGCAGAGGACTGGAGATAGGAAATCCTGGGTTCAAATCAGGCCTCAGATACTTGCTAACTATGAGACCCTGGGCTGCCTTGGAATCAGTATTTAGGACTGATTCCAAGAAAGAAGGTAAAAGTTTTAAAAATAAAATTACCTCAAAGGTCCCTTTCAATTCTAAAACTATCATTACAATGCTCGATGGTACAGACATTAGAATGTGTGGGAAATAATCATGCATGTATATATGTCTATGTGTGTCTAGAAAAAAGCTGATTATTAAACTCATATGCATAAATGTAAGCAGATACCTTCTTTAACTCTTCCAATACCCTTTGAAGCCATTAAGTTTCTCAAAGAGCCTTTGTTTCTTCTCTCCTTATTAGAATGTTATTTTGATATCATCATAGTCTCTACCAGTTGCCCAAATGCATTTAGCAAATGAAGGAAAAGAAAGATTAAGTGAATGATTGGAATTAAATTATCTGTGAGGTACCTTTGACTCTAAAACCTTATGAGTTTAGGAGACAACTAGGATTTATGATGTTCTGCCTTACGACAACTAATCAAGCAATAACAGTTTATTAAGCACCAACTATGTGCCACCAACTGCCCTAAGCCCCAGGGATACAAAGGCAAATAATAATTTCTAACATTTATATAGTGCTTTAAGCTTTCCAAAGTGCTTCTTATTCATTATTCACCCTCTTAACAACACTATGAGGTAGATGCTCTTGTGATCCCCATTTTACAGATGAGGAAACTGAGGGTGAAAGAGGGTCATTTACCTAATACATGTCTGAGGTGAAATTTAAACCCATGATTTCTTGACCCTGTAACCATTTCACTGTTTCCTTCCATTAAGCACAAAGTAGTCCTTACCCTTCAGTAAGGATATGTATCTATTCCCCTCCTTTGCTTTCTCGCCTTTAGAAAAGCTTGCTACTGTGTACCCCACTGGGAAAATGCATAAATGCCTTCTAAATAAGGTAATGAATCAGTTCCTAGTACTCAATTCATTTGCACCAGAAGAACATAGAAAATAGACATAAAATCTGTGCCTCCAGGTTGTATAAATTGTAAAATAAATAATGGTCATAATAATAATAGTGATTATTACTATGTAAGCAACATAGATATTGAATGGCAAAACCCGGAACATCATTTCACAAAAAAAGACTTTAGATTGTTTTTCTGTTTTCATATCAGTTCAATTTTATATCACACATGAGTACAATGGAAAGATATAAAAAGAAATGGCAATTAGGTTCATTCATGCTCAATTTTTTCATAAGTGATATGGACAAAAAATAAACATTATTTCATTTTGAAGAGCTTTCACAAGTGAATTGAAGAAATAATTTCTATAAGAGAAACTTTTCTGATATGACAAAGATAGACACAATTTAGGTAATTTAAAAGAAATTCTTTTGCATAATCAGCAAGGGCAGTTGGGACTTTAGAAGCTTGGGGTGATTTGGAAGAGTTGAGGGATAGTGTGTGTGTGTGTGTGTGTGTGTGTGTGTGTGTGTGTGTGTGTGTGTGTGAAAGAATACTGCAGGGCAGCAGTTGAGAAGGTGGAAGTGATGGTGTGTTGACCTTGAACATATCCAGATCCCATAGTGTCAGAAAAAGGCACAACTAAGGCTGACCCAACCCAAGAAGCTCCTCTCCTCTGGCCTTTCAAATGGCAGGGCAACATCATTGCCTACTATTTCCCAAGCATCTATAGAAGTGATGAAGTGATGGATAATCTCTCAGCCTGACTCATGAGCAAAGAAGAAAAGCAGACCAATTACTAGCAACAGGAAAATATGATGAGGCTATTTCTTGTCAGAAAAAAAAGAGAGCTTCATATCTTTTTTAAGCCTGGAAGGAGACATAATCTGAGTTGTTAACTAGCACAAAAAGTACTTCAGTGGTCCCCTTGCAGAAAAAATGGATTCATTTCTACTTAAGGCAGAGTTTTCACAGGCGTTCCAAGAGGGATAACCAAATGAAACAATTGCTGCTTCTCTAGAAAAGGTGGAAAGGGGCAAAAAACTAGGAAAGGTTAAAGCTGTCTGTCAGAACTATGGTCCTGCAAGCCATTTGGTCAACATATGTTTATTAAGTCCTTATTATGTTCCAGGGGCACTGGTCTAAGCACTGGAAATTCAAAGAAAGGCAAAATAAAGTCCCTGCTCTCAAAGAGCTTACAGCCTAATTGCGGAGAAAATATGCAACTAAACACAAACAAAATGGGATAAATTGGAAATGATCACTACAGGGAAAGCATTAGCATTAAACAGGATCAGGAAAGACTTCTTAGAGAAGATAATATTTTAGCTGGAATTTGAAGAAAGACAAGTAAACCAGGAGGCAGAAATGAGGAGGGAGAGTATACTAGGTATGAGGGACCCAAGCTCCAGAGATAGATTGTTTTGTGTGAAGAATAGCAAAAAGAAGAAGCCCTTGTCAGAAATTCCAGGTGTCTGGTAAGCATCCAGGCATGCCTTTTTCTCTTCCAGAAAAGGAAAGACCCATAGAATGACATATTGTTACTACATACTAAAAGATGTTAGAACAATGATAGAAGACTAGACCACCAAAATTGCCAATTTGAGGCAGCATGTAGAATTTCTCCTGCCTGACAATGAAAAATCAAGGAGAGAAAAAATAAGCATTTGGAAGCTGAAAGGACAAGTTTACCAAAAGCCCTCACTAGGAAAAAAAAAATGGACAGAGACACTGACTTAGAAAAATCTTTGGAGTTGATAATTGGTGACATTGGACAGAATATTTCAGTATAGTGGCAAGAATAGAAATGAGATTACCAGGATGTTTTTTAAAAAAAAGGAGAATAGAGATAGGAATCCTGGAAGTTGATGATTTTATGAACTGAGAAGATAGAGCATAGCCTAGACAGACAGAGTAGGTGCTTAATGTGTGCTTGTTTGGTTAAATTTAATAAGATTAGAAAGGTTATTGATATAGATAATAAAGTTATTAAGGATGATTGCAGGGACTGGGTTAGAATAGAATAAAATAAATTCTGGTTTAAAGGTCACTGGGAAATATTAGAGAGTGTACCAGAAGTCAGTTGATTTCAGCAATAAGAATATGGACAAAGTAATATAAACTGATAATAATAACTTCAAAAGGATCTAAGACTAATGAATTTCAATGGCAGAGCTACTGTGTAGGAATGAAAGGGGAGAGCAAAGAATAATCATCTGATTTCTCAACCTGTCCCTTTGAATAATGGACCTGAAAAAAGGACCAATCTACTTTGAAGGTGATAGAGCAAGGGATATGTCCTGTTCAAGAGAAAGCCCAGTTACATTTAGTCATTGGTGGAAAGAATATGACAAATGTGTTGAGGATGAAGGGAATTCGGTCTGGAATAAAGAAAGAATTCAACAAGTTATAGTGAAAGGAGCAGACAGAGTAGACTGAAGTAGATAGGGACTAGAGAGAATTAGGACTGACAGAGAGAGAGAGATGACTTCATTGGGAATAGCTTGGAAGGAAAAGGATTTTTGACTTCATAAAGGGTCTTTCTGAATAAATGAAAGCAATTAGAACAGAAGGCATTTGGGATTTATTAGCCTTAGGAGAGAGGAGTTACAAAGTAAGCAGGTGCTTATAAATTAAGTTAGATTTCAAGTTCTAAGTCAAATTGAGTGAGCTGAAGTACTAAGGTTCTTTAGAGCTTCTAAAGTAAGAATAACTTCCCATTTTCTGTGAGCAAATAGAAGTGAGCTAGAGCCAGAAGACAGTCTTTGATAATCCCATATTCCTGGTACATCATCTAAATTTGAATACAGCAGGAAAATCCCTGCTTCTCCCAACTGCCACAGAATTACTTGGTTTCATATTTCCATGTTTTGTATGTATTCTTTAAGCTAATGATAGTATGTGTACATTTTGCCTTCCTCTATAGCGTATAAGTTCCATGAGAGCACCAATGGCTTCATTTTTTGTCTTTGTTTGCCCAGTGCCTAGAACAGTAATAGCCATGAAGTAGGTACTTAATAAATTTTTGATTGATTGAATATTGGTTCCAAATTAGGTATTTACTTAGTAAGCACCTATCTATTCCACTTCCAAGGAAATGATTTTTAACTCTTGGCATGGTCAGAATTAAATAATACTGTGATGACTTACAAATTATTTTAAATCCTGGGGGCTGTTATAGCTTTTTGAACACTCACCTGAGGCTCCAAGAAGCTGTAACATGCACAGAGGCCATTACCTTGGTAAAACCATCTCTGTAGACAGACTGATCCAGGTTGGGTATAAGCAATAGGTTTAAACCTATTGGTGATCTAGAGGAAAGTCTGCCCTAAGCATGTGAAGATTTTTCCAAACAGAATGGGCAAACTAGACCAATTTGTTTCAACAGTCAAGAAGGCAACAAAAGCAAGATTTGTGGGACACTTTATAGCTGCATAAGACACCAAAGACACCAAGGTCATCCGTTGTATCCATGACTATATCCTGTCATCCTCACTTTTTGTCTTGCTATTGGGCTTCATCAAATTTGGAGGAGTGATACTGATGATTTTGTACAACTCTGCCTCACAAAAATCCAACTTATACACAAGTCAATACATTATTCATCATGATGTCATTAGTCTTCTTCAAAAATGAAGAATGAATAGGGCAGCTAAGTGACTCAGTAGACAGAGAGCCAGTCCTTAAGATGGGAGTTTCTGGGTTCAAATGTAGCCTCAGACAATTCCTTGCTGTGTGACCCTGGGCAAGTCACTTAATCTCCATTGACTAGTCCTCACCACTCTTCTGCCTTGGAATCAATACACAGTATTGATTTTAAGATGGAAGGCAAAAGTTTAAAAAATAAAAATACTTATTTTTAAAAAGAATATTAGCTAGATAGGTGGCTCAGTAGATAGAGAACCAGACCTGGGGACAGGAGATCCTATTAAAATCTGTCCTCAGACACTTGTTAGGTCACCCACTTCTGTGTGACCATGGCAAGTCATTAAACTCCAGTTGTTTAGCTTTTCTGCCTTAAAACTAATACTTGATATCAAGTCTAAGAAAAAGGGGTAATGGTATTTTTTTGTTTGTTTTAATGAAGGCTGATGAGCAGCAAGGTGGCACAGTAGAGAGATGGAGGCCTTGAGATGGAGATATTCAGTTTGAATCTAGCTTCAGATTCTTCCCAGCTGTGTGGTTGTGGAGAAGTCACTTAACCCCCAAATGTCTAGCCCTTACTACTCTTTTGCCTTGGAATTAATACTTAGTATAGATTGTAAGACAGAAGGTAAGGGTGTAAAAAAAAGAAAAGGCTAAACAACAACAAAAACATCTTATTCAAATGAAATGACATTGGACATTTCTGTAATAGCATTATTGCTATGGAGCAATATAGCATTTGGGGATGGGGGTGGGAAAGATGCAATGATAAAGGAGACTTAAAAAAAAGAGGAAGTAGCTAGATTGCTCAGTGAAAAGAGTACTGGGCCTGGAGTCAGGAAAACCTGGGTTCAAATCTAGCTTCAGACCTTATTTGCTTGTGAACTTGGGCAAATCACTTAATCTCTGTTAATGCACTAGATAAGGAAATGTTGAACCACTCAAGTATATTTACCAGGAAAATCTCATGGACTATGGTTCACAGAATCATAAAGACTCTGACATACCTGAAAAATAACAACAAAAGAAATTAAGGCATAACATGTCAGAGCTGGAAATGGAATTTTAGGAATAATCTAGGATAACTTCTTATTTTATTGACAAGGAAATTCTAACCCACAGAAGCTCAAGTGACTTCCTCCAGAACCTTAACCTATTGGATAGCAAAGCTGGGATTAGAAAACAGATCCTTGAATTCCTGGTGCCCTTTTATTGCGCTAAACTACCTCTCCTAGAGATGCACCATGGCAGTGATGGCAAACCTTTTAGAGGGGCAGGTGGTATAAGAAATGTTCTCAGGTGCAAGTGGATAGAGGGAAAGGAGCATCCTAGAACCTCTTCCCTCTGGCTTTCTAGTAATGAACTCTAGGGAACTCTGTGCTAGGGTGACAGTGACCATGCCCACAGAGAGGACTCTGAGTGCCCCCTCTGACATGCATGCGATAGGTTCACCACCATAGCACTATGGTAAAAGTTAAAAAGCACTGGACTTTGAATCCAGAAGATCTGGGTTCACATTCTGTCTTTGATGTATATTACTAAGAGGTGTGTCTTCAAGGTCGCTTCATTTTATTTCACCATGCCTCACTTTCCTTATATAAAAATAGTATAATTCCTTTATAGTGCCTACCTTTGAGGGTTCATAGGGGTTATTATATTTAAAGTATTTGGCAAGACTTAACATCCTCTATAAATGTTAGCTATTATTACTTTTTCCCATTAAAGAGAAAAGTCTGTGTCACTTATTGTTGCTATTTTTGTTATCATCATTATAATCATTCCCTCCCATTAAAGAAGAAAGTACCTTTAGAAGATGGGAATTTAAATAAATGCTAATTGCCCTTAAGTCCTTAGGTAAGCTTAGAAACTTGTGTAATGAGGTTCAGATAAGATGACTGGGTGTAGGACAGGGAGTAATCAAACCCCTATGGACCCAAGGGTAGCTCCATATGAGTAACATTTCTCCCTTTGGATTTGATAGAAGATAGTCCCTGCAGATGTCCATCAGTTGAAGGATGGATAAACAAATTGTGGCACATGTTGGCGATGGAATCCTATTGTGCTATAAAAAATAAGCAAGATGATTTCAGAAAAGGTTGAAAAGATCTGCAGGAACTGATGCAGAGTAAAATAAGCAGAACCGGGAGAACATGGTACACAGTAACAGCATACTATACAATAATCAACTGTGAAAACTTCACTACTCTCAGCAATACAATGATCTGGAACAATCCTGAAAGACTTATTGATGGGGAATCCTACCAACTCCAGAGAAAGGACTGTTAGAATTGGATAGATGTGGATCAAAACATACATACTCTCTTTCACATCAGTTTATCCTTGAACTTGGGGGTTTTGTAGGAATGCTCTTACAACAATGACCAATATGGAAGTGTGTTTTGCATGATAAATAAAACAATATTTTAAAAAATGGAGATTGTCCCTGTGATTACATCAACCTCCTAGCTTCCCAGGCTTCCTTCAAATCACAGCTAAAAGTCCATTTTCTATAGGAAGTCTTTCCTAATCTCTCAAAACTAATTCCTTCACTTTGTTGATTATTTACTCTTTATCCTGTATAGAGCTTGTTTGTACATAATTATTTGTGTGTATATTGTCTTGCCCATTAAATTGTGAGTTCCTTGAGAGCAGAGACTATCTTTTAGCTATTCTTTGTTTTCCCAAAGCTTAGCATGGTAAAGAGAAAGTAGGCACTTAAATAAATGCTTATTAACATGAATGAAAATGAAGACAACTGAGAGGCTCAGTGACTTTCAATGGGCTTTTAGTCAGATTAAACCCTGGATTTTTAGAATTTGGACCTAATGATTTATATAGGACTATTTGCTCTGTCTCTTGAAAAGAATGAGAGGTGAGGGGCAGAGGGAAAGAATCAGAGACAGAGACAGAGAGGAGTGAGGAGAAAGAGAGAGCTCTAGTAGCAGATGGGAAGGAAGGAGTACAAGAGAAGAGAAAGCTCTTCCTATGTTTTACAAGTTAGTGCTCATAAATGAGGATAGTAGAAATCCTCAGGATGTGTGAAACACAGAGTTTAGAAATTGTTCATTACGTTCATTTAACACATGTGACCTGTCACTAATGTACTTGGTGAAGCCCAATTGTGCACTAGGATTTTAAAAATATATGAAAACTTATGTTCTATAGTAATGCAATAAAAATCTTAAAAATACTAAGGTCATATCTGAAAACATTAAGATAGAAAGTAATTTAAGAAATCTCCTACAAACAAAGCAAGTTGAAAGAAACACAGATACATGCACCAACATGTTACTGAATGTTCTCTGAGTAGCAGTGGAATACCTTGGGGTATTTTTGTAAATAGATTTCTCATTTCCTTAGATTTTGCAACATTCAAAAGGAAAAAAAAAATAGGACCAACTCAATATTTCCTCACCTGTTACTCTATAACGTGACAAGCACTCTAGATACAATTCTAATTGCAGAGGTTTTTGTTCCTTAGTGAATATCAAATTATCAGCTGGTAGGTAATTTACCTGTCTTTGCTACTTTCAGGAATGCTCAGTGAGGGAAAGTGTATACATTTTTACAAGAGAATGACAATTTGCTATTTAGTTACCATAATTACTTCCCAACCATAGGCAGTATATAATAAAGGATAAAGCCTTAATTTAACATATACATTAGAGATTTGGTATATATTCATATTGTCTTATTCATGAAAGATGTTAAATAGAGCATGCAAATGGTGGAACCAGAGCATCTTGGGATGTATATCAACCAAAATTAATTAATTGGGGGAAAATGTTATTCAGAGCATTCTCTTCAATGGGAGGGGTGAGTAGAACATACATGACTTCAATAATTACTGTAATATTACTATGTTATATATTTTAAAGCCTAAGATTTAGGGTAACTTCTATAAAATTTAAATATATACATAAATAACTGCTAACATAGAGCATGCCAATTAAAATCAGTCATATATTTGTTATTTCTGTTATATAATTAGGGTGAACATTTATAAATACACCTTTTACTTCATATGATGACTAAAATTAACTTCGCCCTTTTTCTCCATTAATTTCTCCAATAAGCCATTACACAGATTGTGGTGTATATCATAGTGATGGAACATCATACATTGTCTTTGATTTCCTTCTTATTTGAAATACATGTAAGGAACTCAGCTCTAAAGCCATCCTGATTGCTTTTTAAATTTGAAATATTGAAGAATTTGAAATATTTCTTCTCCTTCTATTGCTTCTGTGCTGCAATGCCACAAATATCAGTTTCACAAACATTAGCAATGGATGTTCTGCCATATTATGATAGCTAAAAACATTACTCTTGGACTTAGGTGATTCGAATTCAGGTAATGTCTTGAAAACTTACTAGTTGTGGGACACTGGGCAAACCCCTTGACTCAGTTTCCTCTTGCGTCATATGTGAGAGGTGGTATGGAACTAGAGAATAGCCAAGGTCTGAAATGGATCATTTTAGCCAGAGTGACCCAAGGCTGGATGTAGACATTTCACAGAAATTTCAACTTTCATCTCTTTAGCTTAAAGCTTTGATCACTGTTAAAATGCAAATGTATACCCCCAGGAAGGGCTCACACTGTAAGCCTCTATCAATCACTGAGCCTCCATTTGAATAAGCCTCAATTCAGTAAACATATATTAAGTTCTTATGACATATGTAGTTGACTGTACTCTACATTAGGAAACTAAGACTAAAAGTGAATGGCCCCCCAAATAGGAAATTAGCACAGCCTTGAGGTATTAGAAGCACATTTGTACTACTTATACACACACGTACACACACACAGGCACACAAGCACATCATATTTATATGTGGAAAGCCAAAACCTTTGATAAGATGACAAGAATACTAGAATAAAATTCATTATTTGTTGCTCATTTCCCCAGTCCTCAATCAAGATTATTAAAGCTTCAAGAACTTTCAAGTAGTGGGTGATTATGGAATGTGGTAAGGCCATCAGCTTATTTTTAGCCTCAGAAAGACTTAACCCCATTCCTTGTGGATCCAGCAACACAGGTCTCCTTGTTATTTTCTAAGCAAGACACTCCATCTCCCAACTCCGTGTATTTTCTCTGCCTGTCTCCTATGCTTGGAATTCTCTCCCTTCTTCCTTGCACCCTGACCTTCTTGTCCTCCTTCAAGGCCCAGCCAAAATCCCATCTTAAAAAATAAGCCTTTTCTGATCTTTCTTAAAGGCTAACACTTGCCCTTTATTGATTATGTCCAATTTATCCTGTGTGTATCTTGTTTAAGCCTAGTTGTTTCATGTCATCCCCCTTCCCTCCCTCCTTCACCCTCCCTTCTTTCCCTTCCCTCCTTTCCCCTCCTTCCTTTTCTTTCTTTCTTTCTTTCTTTCTTTCTTTCTTTCTTTCTTTCTTTCTTTCTTTCTTTCTTTCTTTCTTTCTTTCTTTCTTTCTTTCTTTCTTTCTTTTTCTTTCTTTCTTTCTTTAGCACATAGTAGGCATTTGATAAATGACTGGCTGATTGACTGACTGACTGACAAATGAATCAAGTGACTAAAAAAGAGTGAGTAGGCCCACTTCCTGCTTCAGAGACAGAAAAGATATAAAAGAAAATCACTCATCCTAACCCACAAAGGATTCAGGGCTGGAGATCCTCTATATAGACGAAAGAGGAAGTCTCACAGCCAGGGCCAGAGCAGCCCTTTTAATCACATCCTAAACAGAGCTATGTGGTAAGTGAAAAAGACAGACCAAAGAATTTGATTAATAGCTCCCAGGCACTTGACTTGGGTGGTCTCTGAAAGAGCTAGTTCTAAAAGAGTATTAAAAATAGCACACCCTCTCCCCACCCCACCCTGCCCCCAGGCATTCAGACTGGGAGGTCTGAAATTTAAAGCAATTCTTACCTGAGACAGGAACAGGGGAAAGAAGCAGGGCAAAGCTTCTTTGGAAAGCAGCAAAGAAGCCTGAGGTAAGCTGTAAGAGCCACCATGGTGGCTTGCTGATGGAGAGACTGCAGCAGAAGGCCTTTGTTGTTCAACTTAATTCCATTCCCCTCCATAAACATTTTTTAAGCATGAATTTTGCTTAAATCTATACAAAGAGAACAGTCCCTGTCCATAGGGAGCTCATATTCTAATGGGGGGCCATGTAACAAGGCAACAAATAAGCAAACACAAAACATACAAAAGTAATTTCTAAAGAGAATAAATGCTAATGCCTAGGACATCAGTAAAGGTCATGCTCAAGGAAACACTGGGGCAACTACTTAATGCAGTAAATAAAGTGCCTAGCCAGAGCTCTGGAAGACTCACCTTCCTGACTTCAAATCTGGTTTCAGATACTTACTAGCTATGTAACTCATCCTGGGCAAGTCACTGCATCCTATGTGCCTCAGTTTCCTCATCTGTAACCAGTATCTTTGCAAAGAAAACCCTAAATGATTTCATGAAGAGTTAGACATGGTGAAAAAAACAACTAAACAACAATAGCAACAAGGAGGATGGTACTTGCACCATACTTTATATGAGGCTAACAAATCTACAAGGCAGAAAGGAGGAAAGAATGCATTTCATATGAGGAGCTATTTGATTTTTTTATTTTTGGTTTGAAGAGTATCCTTACTCTTTTTTAAATTAATAAATAATTATATGTGTGTGTTTCTGTGTAATAAAGGCGACCTTAAATTAATATATATCAGTCTTTTAAAGTGATTTCCTTGTCACATATACACACAGATCCATTCATTTACCAGATTTGATATGACCTTCCCATGTGGAAAGGAAGAAAGGTAGGATCTTATAGTAGGAAAATACTATGACTATGATGGTCCAATTAACCCAAAATTCCCCCACACACACATGTGAGCATATTTAATCCTTGTATTCTGCCCATCTAGGAAAGAAAAAAGAACACCATTTGTATTCCCAGGGTGTTATGCATGCACTGAATTCTTGGCAGAGTTCATGATAAATAGATATCATGGAGGAATGGAAAAGTTGGGTCCTAGATAATGTATTATGAGGCCATTAACTCTCCTCTAATGCATAAATGTGTCAGAAGTCAGGGATACCTGACAGATTTTAAGAATGCAAACAAACAAACAAAGAAACAAATAGCAGCAAAAAAAACCCCTTTGATTTATTCTTCAAATAAGATAACAAAAACAAACAGAAAAAGAACAAGAGAAACAATAATAAAAATTAGCAACCATCAGGCTAAAGGTCATGAACAACTAATAATTTCGATCAGTTCACTGGATTTGTAGCCCAGAGTCTTTGTCATGATTGTAGTAGAACAAGAGCAAAATAAGGGTATGCAAGTCAATGTATTATACTACAGGAACAATGTCTGTCTTGAGACCATGTTGGTAGTGGGAGATGTCTAGAAAAAACCCTCAAACAAACTACTTAACCTGTTTGCTTCAGTTTTCTCAACTATAGGATGAAGATAATTCAAGTACCTACATCACAATAATTGTTGCAAGAATCAGATGAGATAATATTTATAAAAGCATTTAACATAGTGCCTGGCACATTGTAAAAGCCATATAAAAATGTATAACCTCCCCTTGCCTTCTCCCTTATATGACAGAATGAGAAATTAAATATTATTTTAGAAAAAATAGATAGGTTGTTTTTTTTGGGGGGGTTGGTTTGTTTTTTTAATGGCAGAGAGGTACTTTTAGGATAGAAGGAAAGCTCCACAGGCCAAGCTAGCTTTGATGGAAAACAGAAGAAACTGATAAAGCATCTAACAATTCAGAGGACCTGGTGAAAGTTGGCCTCAGTCAACTGATAGGAGATTGAGATGGACAGTGCTGGAAGTGAAATTGAATGAAATGACAGCTGAAGAAGCAAGACATGCCCTGAAAGTTGTTCCAGCAGAAACTCAAGGGAATTCCTTCTCTATTTTTTTTAGGAGCATCAGTTTCCTTCTTCTTCCTATTCCAATTCTGGGAATTTCTCTCCTTTTCCCCACTGACAGAGTCTTTGGAAGTAGTTATTTTCCTTTTATCTCAACAGGGAGAAAAAATTATTTTGATAGGTTTGAAAGGTTGATAACACTAATAATAATTTATAATAAAGTTTATTTTGCCCTTTAAAAGCACTTTACAAATATTATCTCATCTGATCCTAACAATAACCCTGGAAAGTAGTTGCTATAATTATCCTCATTTTATAATTGAGAAAACTAAAACTGAGAAAGCTCAAGTGACCCACACAGGGACACATCTAGCAAATATTTGAAGGTGGAGTTGAACTCAAGTCTTCCTGACTCCAGGTCCAGAACTCTATGTAAGGGCCACCTACCAGTTGCTTGTTTTTTTTCCAAGTCTTCTGTTGCATTAGAACTGATATTACTGTCCAAGGTAGAAGAATGGTAAAGGCTTGGCAACTGGAGTTAAGTGAGTTTCCCAGGTTCAACACAGCTAGAAAACATCTGAGAGTGGTATATGTTGGTGATGGAATACTATTGTGCTAAAAGGAATAATAAAGTAGAGGAATTCCATGGAGACTGGAACAACCTCCAGGAAGTGATGCAGAACGAAAGAAGCAGAACCAGGAAAACATTGTACACAGAGACTGAAACACTGTGGTATAAGAGAATGTAATGGACTTCTCCATTAGTATCAATGCAATGTCTCTGAACAATCTGTAGGGATCTAAAAAACACTATCCACAAGCAGAGGACAAACTGTGGGAGTAAAAACACCGAGGAAAAGCAACTGCTTGACTACAGGGGGGAAGGGGATACGACTGAGGAGAGACTCTAAATGAACACTCTAATGCAAATACCAACAACATGGAAATGGGTTCGAATCAAGGATACATGTGATACCCAGTGGAATTGCGTGTCGGATGTGGGAGGGGTGGTGGGAGGAGAGGAGGGAAGAAAAGAAAATGATCTTTATTTCTAATGAATAATGTTTGGAAATGACCAAATAAAATGTTTTTAAAAAATAAATAAAATAAAATATTGGAAAAAAAAAGAAAAGAAAATTAAAAAAAAAGAAAACATCTGAGAACAGATTTGGACCTCCTGTCTCGGGGCGTGGCTCTCAATCCACTGAGCTACCCAGCTGTCTCTCATCTAACTAGTTTTTTTGCACAGGTTTTTCTATTAATTTTTCTAGGATGATCTATTTAAATATGATTTGCTTTCTGGTGATTTGTATGATCTGTGAATAAAGCTTTGCTGTACTAAATGGGGGCTTAAGCTGAAAATCTATTTCTTTCCTTCACATTGAAGTCAGCATAGCATAGGGAACCTTAGTTGGAAAATTCTGCTATGAATTTATAATATCACCCCCTTGTTATATTGTCCTGTCAAAACATATGAAGCAAGTTGTTGCAAAAAAGAAAACTAAAGGGGCATCTAGGTGGAAAAGTATATATAGAGTGTCAGATCTGGAGTCTGAAGAAAACGGATTCAAATCTGGCCTCAGACACTTCTTAGCCATGTGACCCTGGGCAAGTCACAATACTGTTTGCCTAACCCTTGTCCTTATGTCTTAGAGTTTTTACTATGAGAGAAAGTAAAGGTTTAAAATAAAAATATAAAAGAACATTAGTCCTGAAGCAGAAAGACCTCACTCTGAGATAATTTGTTGTTTGAATAAAACTTTCCAAAGCTTAAAATACTTTATTAATGTGTTGTACCACTAAAATACATTAACTTTGTTATTAACAAATCAATACACATTCATCTAGCATCTATTATATATAAGATACTGTGTTGGACACTATGAATACATACACCACTAACAAGCAGTTTACAATCTAATGGGATTAAAGAGACAGGGACACTAAATTAGTGTGATCATATTATATGGGGACAATTTAATTTGTGATACAGATCAACATGGGGGTGGGATAAAACAGGAGTCTAAAGATTTCAAGGTGGAACTTCCTAGATGAAAACAAGGAAGTTCAACCTAGTGCACAAATACAGACTTTTCCAAGAATGAATGATGACATGAGAGGGAAGCCAGAGAGTGGAAGTCTTTGAATACCAAAATAAGAAGCTTCAATCTTATTTCATATCTACTATTTTATTTTCTAGGTGCCATCGAAGGTTTCTTAAAAGAAGTGATATGATCAGAATTTTACATTAAGATTATTCAGGAAGTCATGTGACAAGATTTATTGGAAAGGGTAGGAGATGGAGGAAAGAAAACAGTTGGGAAATTATTTCAATATTCTCAATAAGAAGAGATGAAGATGTAAACTAAGTTGGTGGTGTATGGGGACTAAAAAGGAAGGGGAAAAGCAAAAGATATTTCATGAATCAAATTGAAATTCTCAATATCTAACTGAATGACATGAAGGTAAGAGAGGGAAGAATCAGAGATGAGTGGCTGAGTGATCAGTAGGAAGGCACAGAAATAGAGGAATTATGGTGGCATGGAGTAATTCAGAAGTCATAGGTACTTAGAAGAAAATACATTCAGTTTGGGGCATACTGAATTTGAGGTGCAGTGAGAGATATATGTCAGTTGGAAATAGGGGACTAGAGGGCAGGTAGGTGGCTCAGTTAGTAGAGATCCAAGCCTGGAGTTGAGAGGACCTGGGTTCAAATCTGGCCTCAAACACTTCTTAGATGTCTAACCCTGGGCAAGCCACTTAACTCAGTTATCCAGACCTTACCACTCTTCTCCTTGTGTAAGGGTAATTTTAGGGTTGTGACTTAATCTAAATTAATTTGGCCACCAGAGAAAATCCCAAATAAAATACCCATATCTGTTTGGAAATTGATGGTGATTTTAATTAATATAAAGGAAAGGAATTAAGAGGAGAGGGAGAGAGAGAGAGAGAGAGAGTATAGGATTTCTCCTACATGGCCTTTGCCAGGGGGAGTTCAAAGACCTCCACCATGAGGTCTTTTAAGAAGATTAGAGGCTTTCCTAAGAGGATAGTTTTTGGAAGGTAAAGGAGAAAAGAATCAGCCTAAACTCTGAGAGAGCTCAGTGAAGATGCCTCACCTGAACTAGGCTACTAAGCTTCTCCCAGTAAGGTATCAAGGAAAATTCACTGCCAAATCTGGATAATAGCTGCCACCAGGCCAAGATACTGAAATGCTCAGCAAGTTGCCGCCAGTGCCACTTCTCCGCAGAAAGAGGCTGGAGAAAGTGATGCAAAATATATAGACATTTTTTACGTCACTTTCCTGCATCTCACATGTACCAATGGTAGCTTAAGCTTGACTTAGGACAGCCCAGGGGTCTGTCAGTTGTTTCTGACTTGTCATTTGCTAGCACATGTCTGTCATAGGCCATCCTCCTAAATACTTAATCCTTAAGTATGGGTGTAGACATTCCTGTTTTTGTTAGACTAAGTAGGGTGGAGTAATCTAAAGTTCACACTTGGAAGTAATACTTAGTATTGATTCTAAGACAGAAGGTAAGGGTTTAAAGGGACTCAAACTCTAGAGCAAAGTTAGATGCTGGAAGAATCTCAAATGTTCCTTTTGCTTTAAGATTTCATATCTAAGGGCAGCTAAGTAGATCAGTGGATCAGTCAGGCCTGGATAAAGGAGGTCCTGAGTTCAAATTTGACCTCAGACACTTCCTAGCTGGCTATGTGACCTTGGGCAAGTCTCTTAACTGCAATTGCCTAGTTTTTTACTACTCTTCTAACTTCAAACTAATACTTAGTATTGATTCTAAGATGGAAGGTAAGGATTTTAATTTTTTTTTTAAGATTTCATGTCTAGAGGAATACTGAGCTAACTACTAAGAATGACCCCAAATGTTATTACTGCAGTGATAGTAAATGAACTGAGTCTATTCCAGTGATGAGCATAGGAGGCTAGGTTAGCTTCAGAATATCAATGAAAAGAATTTCCTTGCTTTTACCCAGGATGAAGATGAGAAAATTATTTAAGACTGAACATATCTGCCATTTGGAAGATGACACAAAGCTGATGAGGGGAACTAATATATTAGTTGACAGGTTCCAAGTTTAAAAAGAAAAGGAAAACTAAGAAATTTAGTGAAAATAATATTAGATTCTTGCATTTATGTCCAAAAAATTGACTCCAGAAATACAAAAGAGGGGAGTCATACTTATGCAACAATTTGTCTAAAAAAAAGATCTTGAGAGTATCAGTGAACTAGAAGTTCAATATAAATTTACAAACAGTATGATTATTGTAGTCTCCAAATAGTAATGAAATGCTAGGCTAAGTCAAGAGTCATAGATTAGAGGAATAAGCAAGTAAAAGTCACACTCTGCCCAAGTCAGACTAGGTCTATGGTATTGTACAAATCTGAAATTGTACTTTGGATGCATTCACAGTTAGAGAAATAGCATAGTTGAAAGAAATGCCAGAACCTTGAATAATAATACACAGTGAAAAAATATAGCATTCTACCATCCCATTCATCTATAGATAAAACTAGGGACATCATCCTTTTAAAGAACCATTGATTACAATATGTGATCTTTCACTTAAAGAGATTTCCTAGTATGATTCCATTAAAAAAATCAATTCAATTATATATGTTTATATATTCAATTAACAATTCAATTATATATATGCATATATAGAGACTGTTTATTACACTCAATAATTTAATAAACATTTATTAGGCACCAACTATGTTCCAGGTACTGGGGATATACCTCAAACATCCATTAGGTGTCAGGCCCTGTGCTAGCATTTCCTCCACCAGGATTTGTGTTATAAACCTGTTTTGCTATAAATCCCTTATCAGAATAATTACTTTAAATAATTCAATACTACTTTAAATAATTAAATAAACCATTATTAAGCACCTACTATGTGACAGGCACTGTGGCAACAACTAAGAAAAAAATATTGGCTCCCCTTAAGGAGCTTACAATCTAATGGAGGAAAACAAAATACAAAGGGAAAATGGAAAGGTAGAGAGGACAACCAGGGGACAGCCAGTTCAGGGGCATCATGTTCTTTAGAGTTTAAACCAAGCAGAACTACAGATGGAAAATAGAGAGTTATCTAGAGATTCTAAATCCAATCTTATAGAAAGGAAAGATCTCAAAGGATCTTTGTGCTCCTTCCTTCATTCCTATGTGGAAGGCTATATGTTATAAAAAAATTTTCCCCTTTCAAAACTATTATCTAGTAAATACCAGGAAATTCTCTGGCTTTCAGAGTTGTAAGCAACATTCCTAAGAATTAATCTCCACCAAAATATACTCATTATATGGCCATCCAAAGAGAGGACTCCCACTATCTCCTACATCAATCTGGACTGCACATTATACTTTGAGATGGCTCTAGGTCAACTTTGGTAAACCTTTTAGAAATCACCTGCCCAAACTACACCTTCAAGAGGCCTGTGAGTCCCTTGCATTACCCCAGAGAGCAGAGGGAGGAAGTGCTCACATTGGTCTACTGGACAGGGGAGTAGGGAATGTAAGAAATGTCCTTAGGTGTGGTGGAGAGGGGGAATGGAGCAGCCTCCTCCAGCATGTGTGTCACATCTTTGCCAGCATGGCTCTAGATGCTCATAGTCCCTACCTTGAAGGAACATGTATTATATGGAGAGAATATAACATATACTGAGTTAAGTCATCAAAAAGAATATAAAGTATCTCAAGAAACACTAATAGGTAAACATATCTTGTTGTTATAATTCAGTTATTCAAAATTGGAATCTCTCAAAAGTGTGATATAATAAATAGTTCATTCTCTGGCTGTCTGATCATTGCATTCTAGGAAAGGTACAGGTATATATATATCTGTCCAATTCATCAGCACAATAGAGATGGCTAAGTTTCACTTTGTTCTTTTAATTTATTTTAGGTATATACATATGCTGGTGTTTCCTATACTTCTTTAACAATTGAGTTTTTCACAAAGCACCAACATACATTATTATCAAGATCACTGAAGAAGGTATAGATCTTTATTATAGAGAAGAAAGGAGTCCATGAGCTAGTGAAATGAATCCAGTATTAGGGATCAGAAGCTTTGGGTTCTAATCCCTGTCAGAAGCTTACTGACTATAGGGTCTTAGGCAAGTCTATGCCTATGCCAAGTCTATATTACTTCCTATAGAATTCTCCCTTTAAAAAGAAAATTATAATACTTAGCCTAACTATTTCACAGGGATCTTGTAAAAAAAAAAAAGGTATACATGAATTATAGAAAGTTAAATGACCTTACCTAAATGAAAGGTATTGTTAGGACAATATATAGATAAACTATATTTAAAACCCTTAACCCACCATGACAAAAACAAAACAAAACAAACAAAAAAAGAAAAACAACTCAACACATTTTTAACAACATTGCAGTAATGCTCCAATTCAAGTAAGAACATAATTAGTATTATTCAAACATTTGTACAATTATTAACTGACTCTTTTATCCAATATATAAAGTCTTTGAAGTAAAGAAAATAATAACATTAGAATAAATTATTTTTAGTAAAAGTGAATATAATTACAATATAGAAAGATAGCATTTATATAGTTTAAGTCTTCATTCATTGCTAACCCCTGGGGAGTAAGTAATTCCATGTAGCACAATTTTCCAGAGAACTGCCAGTTATTCCTTTAAGCATGAAAACTCTATAAAATTCTAACCTCTTCTAATGGAAACCTTTCTAAAAATACATTACACACTATCCTGCCTTCTCAAATAGAATATACTGAAAGCAATTTACCTTTTTATTTATGATTCAGAGTATCTGATTATGATTTTGAAGAACACTGAATATACTATGTTTTAATAGTAATTCCTTCAGCATATTAAATCACAAACTTGCCTGGCTCACAAAAAGTCACCTATTGACAGTGCTTAGACTAGAACCCATGAAAGGACTAGACAGAATAAAAAATTATTGGCTTCCCTTACACTAAAAGGTCTCAAGCCACTAGGTTCTTTGAGTTCTTGAATCAGTTTTTATATATATATATATTTTTTCTTCCTTCTCCTGCTGTCAGCTGTTATTCCTTGCTGTATAGTGTGCTCCCCAGGGGAAATTAGTCAGCCAATAAACATTGATAAAACACCTACTATGTATCATGAAACTGCATTAGAAACTCCTCTACCAGAGTTCTCAATCTTTTTTGTGTTATGGTTCTATTTGACAGTCTACTGTAATTTATGTATCCCTTCTCAAAAGAATGTTTAGGACCTGCATTCATAATGTAAAGATATATAAAATTTCAATTAGAGTGAAAAAAAAAGAGTTTTGTTTTGTTTTATTTTGTTCTTTGCTAATAAAGTTCAAAGTTCCCTGTCCCAGGAACCTATAGGGAACTGGACAATAAGTTAATTTTTTTTTTAATTTAGCCCTTTTAATTGGCTTCTTCAAATACTCTGGGGATTTAGGAACTAGTTAAATAAACTTGCTTTAAAATATAAATGTACATAGTAACAAAAATGTATGATGGTCAACTCTTAATGACTTAACTGTTAAGAGAAAAGCAAGAATCCAAGACAACTCCAAGAGACTCATGAAAGGCTATCAATTCCTATAGAAGAAACTGATTAAGTCTAAATGCAAATGTAATTTTTCATATTTCCTTCTGAGTTTTTTTTTTCATATAAGCAACATGTATTCTTTCACATGATTAACGTGGAAAAATGTATTTCATGATAGCATATGAATAACACCTATATCATTTTGACATCTTGGGGAGAGGGGAGAAGAGAGAGGGAGTGAGGGAGAGAGCACTGAACCAAAAAGTCAGAAAATGATTATTAAAAATTATATCTTTGTGTAACCTAGAAAAGAAAAATATAATTTTAAAAGTTTATAAAGGAATGACAGATTAGGATTCAAGAAGGTTCTCCTATAAGAGAATAAAAGAACTTTCTAATGTATAATCTTTGATTTTCAAAGAACTTTTCTGTTAAATTCTTGATTTCTTAGTTTTCTAAATAGTCAAGGTGCCCAGAAAGATGAAATGTTTCTCTTAAGTCAATTTAAAATTTGCTCTCATCTTAAATATGTTTGAATGAACAAAACACCAAGAAAAAGCCCCAAATATCCTCAAGGTCTGACTCCAGTACAGGTTTCTACATAGAGACTGCCCCTAACTAACTTATATAGAAATTCCATAAATCCCTGTGACACAGACAAAGCCACACAAAATGTCCCTCATTAACCTTACTTCCTTAATAAGAATGTCAGCTCTTCATGGATCGGGCTGCTATAATTCCTTTGGAGCAATTTTTGTATCCTCAGAGTAACCAAAAAAAAAAAAAAGTCACATAAGACAGTTTCTTGATAACTGATAATTGATTTGATTGATTGAAAAACTCAAACTACTTACTTAATTCATTGATAATGTCCTTCTTCCTAATGTCTATTAATTCAATGACCTTTCACAATCAGATTCACTCAGAATTTTTTTAAAAAGGCAATTGAATAGCTTTAATATTAAAACTTTAAGTTTCTCTTCTGAACTAAAAATGGGGAGGGACAAATGCAATTCACCAACTTTGGAACCAACCTTGAATTTTTATGACAAATCAAAATAGTTTCAGATCATTGTCCCCAGAGTCTAGATTTCAAGTCATTCATATGCATTTTTATATAAAATGCAACACTTTGCTAAGGATTCCATCTGATTTTGTACTTTCAACCTTGACAATCAAGTGAAAGAGATAAAAATGGTAACTTTCAGAAATGTCCCTAATAATAGAATTTATAAAGGTACCATAGGAATTGTAGGAATAGATCTCAAATTGTGTCTGAGTTCTAATCTGAAGTGAAGGAAGGATCTACCTGCTGCACTGTTCAGTCTCTGATTGTCTGACAAAAATATCCAGTGGATCCACTAGAGAACAAAATGGCAAATCATTCTAGTGCCTTCCAAGAAAACCCCATGGATAGCTATGATATAGTAGCAGGTCAATATCTGAGTGTTGATTACATCATACATTATAATCCTAAAACATGAGATCTGGAAAAGAAACCTCAGAAATCATGTTCAAATTGATTTAACCATTCAGTAATTTCTGCCTCAAGGCAAGATAACAGATTTATTATTTAGATATCTCTGAGAATAATGAAAAGAAATTTAGACTTGATAGCATTAAAAAAAAAAAACAACCCAGGGGGCAACTGGGTGGCTCAGTGGGTTGAGAGTCAGGCCTGGAGACAGGAGGCCATAGGTTCAGATCTGGCCTCAGACACTTCCCACCTGTGTGACCCTGGGCAAGTCACTTGACCCCCATTGCCTAGCCCTTACCACTCTTCTGCCTTGGAGCCAGGCTCCAAGACAGAAGGTAAGGGTTTAAAAAAAAAAAACCCAAAACCAAATTCCTTAAAAGATGGCTATCTGAAAGTGGCATGAATTGCCTGTGGGATAATGGGATCTCCTTCAGTGAAGGTCATGTGATCATTTGTGAAATATGTTGGAATAGAGAGCTTTTTTCAGATATTAGTCTTAATGCCAAGTGAGATCTTTTTCCAAATCTAAAATAATATGATTCTGATTTGGTGATTCTCAGAATAAGTTCCTTCCCTTCAATTAGAGAGGTAAAAAAATTAATTCAACCCCCAAATGATCAGATTAAGTAGAACTGGTAGAAACAACTTGTGAGTATTC